>NW_012267349.1:604866-606427 GCF_000151885.1 Dipodomys ordii | reverse complement strand
AAGGAGACCTAGGGTTTCTCCTATTCCATCCTGTAATGTTTTCAGAGTGTCTGCTTTGAGATTCTTATCTCCAATTAACCACCAGAAAACTGGAAGTGGTGTTGTGTCTCAAGTAGTAGAGCACTGACCTTGAGCTGAAGAGCTCAGGGACAACCCGCAGGCCCAGACTTCAAATGCTACAATCAACAACAACAGCAACAACAAAAACAAAACCTGAAATGGATCTTCCCTATGACTCAGCCATTACCACACCAAGGCATCTACCCAGAACATCAGAAGCCAGGATATCATAAAGACACATGCACACCCATGTTCATTGCTATTCTAGTCACAATAGCCAAATCATAGAAGCAGCCCAGGTGCCCTACAAGAGATAAATGGATGAAAAAAAAATGTGGTACCAGGCCGGGCACTGGTGGCTCACACCTGTAATCCTAGCTACTCAGGAGGCTGAGATCTGAGGATCAGGTTCAAATCCAGCCTGGGCAGAAAAGTCTGTGAGACTCTTACCTCCAATTAACCACTAGAAAACTGGAAGTGGTACTGTGGCTCAAGTAATTGAGTGCTCACCTTGGGCTGAAGAGCGCAGGGTTAGCGCCCAAGCCTAGAGTTCAAGCTCCACAACTGACAAAAAAAAAAAAGTAAAAAAAAAAAATGTGGTACCTCTACACAATGGTATTTTGCACAGTCATTAGAAAGAATAATATTATTCATTTGCAGGGACATGAATGGACCTAGAATAAATCATGTTTAGTGAAGTAAGCTGAGCACAGAGAGAAATGGTACATGTTTTCTCTTATATATAGGAGCTAGATCTAAAATATACCTGGGCATGATAACTTACACAAGACTTTAGGCATTCACACACAGTTGTATGAAATAAAGGAAGCATACTCCTCGGGAAGAAACCCAAAAGCATAACTCCTCTGAACATTTAAAATACTATTTATCAAAACAAATGCCAGGAAATGGAAACAGGAGTTTTTGTGTTGTTGCTATTAGTGGTGGTATTATTGTTTGTTTGTTTGTTTTTCAATTTTGGTGGGGGAAGTGGCACAGAAATGTTCACAGGAAGAGTGAACAGATGCAGTCATAGAATTCAATATACACTGTGTAGAAAATGAACAGTGCAACTTATCGGAGTAGGGATAGGAGGGTAAAACTAGGGAAATGAGAGCTTGGTTCTGGTGGCTCACACCTGTAATCCTATCTACTCGGGAGGCTGAGATCTGCGGATCATAGTACACGGATAGCCTGGGCAGGAAAGTCCATGAGACTCATATCTCCAACTAACGACCAGAAAACTGGAAGTGGCACTGTGGCTCAAGCAGTAGAGTGCTCACCTTGAGCTGTAGAGCTCAAGGACAGCACCCAGGCCCAAAGTTCAAACCCCATGACCGACAAAACAAAAACAAAAACAAAAACAAAACAACTGGGGAAATGCAAAGAAAGAGTGACATTGACCAAAAAGAATTGTACTCATTATCTGAGTGCAAATGGTAGCCCCCCCATACAACACCTTAATAATAACAATAAAATTCTATTAAAAATATACCTCTTC
>NW_012267349.1:601400-604816 GCF_000151885.1 Dipodomys ordii | reverse complement strand
CTCCTCACAGGGAAGAGGCCTCCCCAGTCTGCACATTTGCATTCTCATCTATACTCCCACAACCATGAGGCTTTGCTCGTTTTTTTTCTTTTTCCCCTCTGTGAAGTGGAATTCTGTATTTGTGGTAACATATCATTATTTATTAGGCATTCAAAGGGTCTTTTAAACTGTGCTAGTTGTTTTATTAGGAGTCTTACTGTCTTCTTAATGTTCTAGTTACAAAATAGCCTAGGTCTTTGACTCTTAACTTGAACTCTGTTATTTTTTGTATGTTATTTTTGACTCTTAACTTGAACTCTGTTATTTTTTGTATGTGACTTTGCAGAATATGGAGGTTTTCAGGAAAATGTTACCGTATTATAATAGAAATTCTTGAATCAAATCAATAAGTCAATCAATTGACTTAAGTTCTAGACATTTTTAAAAGATCTTTTTCTTTTCCTGTTTTTATCTTTTCTTTTCCTCCTCCTCCTCCTCCTCGTTCTTTTTTTTGGTTGGTTATAGGCCTGGGTGCTGTCCCTGCCTCTTCAGCTCAAGGCTAGTGTTCTACCACTTGAACCACAGCACCACTTCCAGTTTTCTGGAGCATAATTGGAGATTAGAGTCACAAGAACAATCCTGCCTGGGCTGGCTTTGAACCATGATCCTCAATCTCCGCCTCCTGAGTAGCTAGGATTACAGGCGTGAGCCATTGGCACCCAGCAAAATTTTATTTATTTTTTTAATATATACTTTTTTGTAAAGATATTGTATAGAGGGGTTACAGTTACATGAGTAAGGTAATGAATACATTTTGTATGGAGCATTGTTACCTCCTCCTTTGTTTATCCCCTACCATCCCTTCCCTCCCCACCTCCCCAAATCCTCCCTACCCCCTCCAAAGAGTTTGTTTCCAACATAGTGTCTTGTACATCTCATTGTTACAATGGATCAACCTCTATCTTTATTTCAGCATTTTGTTATTTCCCTTCCCCTCCCCAAATTAGAAAAATGTATATACAAGATGCAGGGCACAGGAATCAAATCCAGTGAAAATAGGGGTTATATCATGAAGAAAGAACATACAAAAGAAACAAAAAAAATCACATAGTACATTATAAGTACATTAAAAACAACAGCATGAAAGATAAAACCTCTTGTGTCCCTATCCTAGGGTTCATTTTGCTTAGCATCATCTATGTTTATCACAGCATTATTTACCATGGCTATAGAACCAACCTAGATGCCCCTCAGTACATGAATGGATGAAAAAAATTATATATATATATATATATATATATATATATATATATATATATATATATATATATATATATATATATGCCTCCATCAGAAAGAATGACACTGCCCCATTTGTTGGGAAATGGAAAGACTTGGAAAAAATTATATTAAGTGAAGTAAGCCAGGCCCAAAGAAACATAGGTCCCATGGTTTTCCTTATTTGCAATAACTAGTATATGTCTAGGACAAGCAGAAAAGATCCAAATCTATGTACATATGACCATATAAAATTTATTTTTTAAACAAAGCTTTTTAAAATGCATGGAAACTTTCCATTTTTGGTAGAATTCTAGACCTCTTTCTCCTGTGTCCAAACCTTGAAATCTCCTCCCTTAAGTGTGGCCAGCACCTGGGTAAATGGCAAAAGCAAAGGGATTTGTACAGATGTAATCAGTGCTAATCAGTGACTGAGTTAATCAGAAGGGAAATTTTTCCTGAGGTAGGCCAGCTCTAATCACATGAGCCCTTGTAAGAGGAACTAGAGATCAAAGACACTTCTGCTGGCTATAAAGAAGCAAGCCACCACAAGTGCCACAACTGCAAGGAAGTGAATTCTTCCCTAGGATTTTTGGCTGAGGACCTCAGATGAGACCCTAGACCCAGCCAACACCTGGTTTGCCGCTTCTAGAGAGACTAGCAAAAACAAAAAACACAACAACAACAACTAACCAACCACGCTATTAACCTTTGCCTGGACTCCTCTGATTTAGGAAAATTGTAAATAATAAATGTTATGTCAATCTTTCTAAGCTCATGGTAATGTATTAAGAAGCAATTTATCATCAATTCAGACATACTTTTTAAAATTTGAAGTATATGTCCTAGTACTAGGCAGGTGCTGTATGACTTAAGCCATGCCTCCATCCCTTTTTGCTCTGATTATGTTTAGTCACTTTGTGTACAGGCCAGCCTAAACCTTGATTTTCCTATTGACATTTTTTGACCTATTTGGGATGTCAGGTATGTGCTATCATCTCCAGGTTTTTTTTGTTGTTGTTGTGGTAGTTTCTCACATGTTTTGCCTGGGTTTTGCCTGAGACTGCAGTTCTGCCCATTTCAGCCTCCTGCGCTCAACCTCCTGAATAGCTAAGATTACAGGTGTGAGCTACCATGTCTGGCTCAGAAAAAAAAAAGATATTTATTTACCTCTTTTAAATTATCATAGTTTGGGATGGCCTTTAATAAAGAAAACACACAAGTGATGAAATATAAAGGAAAACTTCCATTAACGCGGTTTCATATTTTAAAACTGTTTAGTAAATAGTCAATGAATCACAGTGAAAACCAATAAGATGTTAGAGGGAAAGATTTCTAGCACATTTATTTAATCACAGAAGTAGATTTGTCTTCTGAAGAGACACCAGTGAGCTTCTCTGAGATATGGTCAACCAGTAAATGAATTGTCCTGCATCATGCAATATGAAGGATGGGACCACGGCGTAGATCCCAGGGAAGACGCTAGAATCTTTTCTTGCCATCTTGATGTGGAAGCTGGCTCACAGTGTCTCAAATTCAAGGCTAGATTTCTGAATGTATTTTGTTTGAAAAGGCTGAGTTAGTAGCCTGATAAATCCATAGCATAGTAGACAAAGGCAAGCATCTCCTCAAGAAGGAATTCCTCCCTAATATCTACCAGAGCAGATGGATATAAGTCTTCCTGAGAAGCAACAGGTGGACATGGGAGCTACTTGGCCATTAGACTCTTCTAGGCCACCGGAACACTAGTAACATTTAAAGTCACTGGAAGATACACAAAAGGGGTTCTGAGTTATTTGGAGGTTGGACATTATTTATTTTTTTAAAAAGCAAAAGAAAGATCAGCAAAACACTAAACCCAGCAGGTAGCCTTGATTGTTTAAAATGTGTCTATTCTTCAACATGCCCTGCCATAAAGAAAATTCAAGTCCAAACAACTCAGAATCCATCTCACCCCAGTTAGATTGGCCAACATCATGAATTTGAACAACAAACATTGGTGGGGATGTGGTGGGAATGTCATCTAGCACAACCATTCTGGACAGCAGTTTGGAGGTTCCTTAAAAAAAACTAAACATAGCCAGGCACCAGTGGCTCATGTCTGTAATCCTAGCTGCTCAGGAGGCTGAGATGTGAGGAATGCAGTTCAAAGCCAGCCC
>NW_012267349.1:559856-598415 GCF_000151885.1 Dipodomys ordii | reverse complement strand
TAAAAAAAGAACTTCGGGGAAGGGAGGGAGGGAAGGGATGGTAGGGGGAAAACAATGGAGGGGGTAACAATGCTCAATAGGAAGTGTACTCATTACCTTGCTCATGTAACTGTATCCCTCGTATAGTATCTTTACAATAAAAAAATAAAAAAAAATATACCTCTTCCAAGAATTGTCCTGGGGACAGGATTCATTCCTCCTAGTTTTTATTTCAGTTTTAGGACAGCCTGAATGAAGCAATTTAGTGATTAAGACAATGATCCTGGATGTCTGAACACATTTAATCAGCAAAAATTAACTACTGCTCCCCAGATTGTATTTATAAACACCAGATGCAAACATTTTGGGGAAAAAAAAGTCTTAACCACGAACAATTTGGCATACTTCAGCATGATTAAGCTGTCTTCTAAAAATGTACCTAACCTTGTAGGGTGATATTTATTTTATTTCATTTTGTAGTACTGGGGTTCCTGTATGCTAGACATGTGCTTTGTCACTGGGCCCATGCCCCTAGCCTTCTGGGTTGATATTGAAGTGTAAAGCCTCATATTTCCACACAATTTACCATGTAATGCCAGGGGAAGAGTGGCATCTTGGATTCCTAGGAGCTTCATGCTAACACATTGAACTTGGAGCCATTCCAACATGTTGAAGAGAAAGAAAATGTAATTACCCAAATAGCTTTTTTGTATTCAAACCTCTCAGCCGAAATAACCAGATAATTACAAATGGCTTATTTTCTATTCTAGGCATATTTCAGGTCATGTTTGAATTATTCATATAAATTCTTTTATTGTTCATTTCAATTTTCTTGTGTGGAAATATTCCAAGATGGTGTAGACATTCGGGCTGACAATGGAGTCCTGGATGGAGTCCTGGATCATGGCTGGAGGCCCTGGAGTTAGGGGGAAACATTAGCCAACTGGGTGCCAGCAATGTCTTCATTTAAAGACTAGGCAGATTAAATGCAAATCTTTCTGGCCCTGTTGGGGGCTCTTGCTTTTTAGAGCCTGATCAAGAACTTATTGGGATTCTGCTGCATGCCTCAAGTCCAGCACTTTGTAGCATGCAGGGCAGTAATTACGCTCAATTACAGCCTAGCATGTGGTTTCTGGCACATAAAACTCTCCCTGCGTCAAGCCAATCTTCAAGGCAAGGAGGAGCCTGCTTTGGCCCTCTTCCACACTGCTAAACATCCATCCTTAATTCAGACTCCAGAGGACTTCCAACATCTCAGATCTGTCACTGGTCCCTGTGAAATCTCAAGGCTAGCATGTTAAGTGATGGCATAAATATTTCCAGGGAAATTCAAGACACAACCCGATTCAGGGATGCGTAAAGGATTCTTACTCCCCCATCTTATGAAAACGGACCCCTATCAAGGTAACATGATGAGAAAATAAGTCAGTAGCAAAGCTCAGAGGTGACTGCCCAGAAAACAGCCCACATTTGCGGGTGGATGCATTTTGATTTTAAGGTTTCAGCCAACCTTGCTTATTTGTTCCTCCTTGTGATCACACACCCACCAGCTGTTTGGAAAAAGAATATATGAAGCTGAGAAAAAAAAAAAACAAAGCAAAAGAAGCTGGGGACATCAAGGTAGCAGGTACAGAGGCTATGTCACCAACCCAAGGTGACACTGAAGGTTGATTCTAGCTTTCTCCCTGCCTATGGACTCTGGGTGCAGAGGATGTATTTATTCCCAAGGCTGAGGGCTGAGGTACACTGAAAGAATTTGCTCAGGCTCTGCAACATTGAGAGTGTCACAGAACACTGACATCTTGGTTCCATTGTTTAAGATATATTCATACGCATATATTCCAAGTGATTCTGATTTGAACTGATTCTCTAGGAATTTCACTCTCTGAGGAGAAAAGCAAGTTTGCAAATGCACAGATTTGATGTAGAGAGGAAGAATGGGGGGGTAACATGTTGGATAAGAAACTGAAAGGGAGTAAATTACAGTTATGGTTAGCAATATACAGTGAAATAGCTATAAATGTCTACCATATTAAAAGAGCAAAAGTAGGTGGCTATCCTTATAAAATGGTCATAAATGAAAGCAATGGATTGATTATCCTGTGGACCCCAAAGTTCTACAAAATGTTATATAGCACATAATGCTATTATAAATGTTATATAAAATTAATATGCCAGCTTTAAGCATTAAACATTTATATGTCTTTGCAGAGTTAAGAACTAATTGGAGGGTCAATTGAGATCGGAAGAAAAGAAAACAGTTTGAAGTACCTAAAATACATCCGACTTTTTTTACCTGTACATCATCAAGTAGCGAACAAAAGTCAATCAAAATTATCCCATTAAGCAGTATTTTGAAAAATACACACTATAGTCCCATTGCCTACCATTAGGTGACATGCACCTGGGAGGAAACTGCTGGGGTTGAAAAAACACCAAGGGAAATCTATGTTTATGTGCCTGCTTTGAGTCACAAGCTAATTGTAGGCTAACAAATCAATACTATTAAAATTAATTGTTTATAAAGTGAGATGTGCCTGCGCTATGTCACTTGTACAACTGGTTGGCAAGCCAGAGATTTTCTGTACATGAGGCATCTCTAGAAGAATGTTCTAGAGCTAAAAGTCACATGGTTAAGAAGGTTGACAGGGAAGCCAAGAAACTCACCTTGAGAAGCATTAGAACAAAGCTTGTTAATCTGAAGGACTCTAAGGGACATCTTTGGGAGGAAGGGATGAGCAGGTTCATCTTGTGCAAAGTTGAGTGTGGACACATTTGGCTGGGACTCGTGCTTTCATTTTCACAGGAAACTTGTGATTCTTGAGTGGGTAATCTATGCTTTTTAAAGGTCTGAAGCTAGGGCTGGGAAGGTGGCTCAGTGGTAGAGCGCTTGCCTTGCATGCATGACGTCCTGGGTTTAATTCCTCAGCACCACATAAGCAGAAAAAGCTGGAAGTGGCACTGTGGCTCAAATGGTAGAGCTCTAGCCTGGAGCTGAAGACCTGAGGGATAGCGCCCAGGCCCAGAGTTCAGGCCTCACGACCAGACCCCCCAAAAAGTCTGAAGCTAAACGGGGCACTGGTGACTTATGCATGTACTACTTACTCAGGAGGCTGAGGACCTGAAGATCACACAATTCAAAGCCAGAGTGGGAAGACAAAAATCCTAGAGACGCTTACCTCACAACTAAACACCAAAAAGTTGCAAGTGAACTTCATTGGTAAAGCACCAGCCTTACCTAAAATAAGCAAAGGAATCTCTGTATTCGAGCCAGGAATTTACGTCCCAGTACCCACAAAACAAACAAACACAAGGAAACAAAAAAGGCAAAAAGCCAAGTAACAGAGGAAAAGTAGTCTTCTCTCAATGCTCCAGAGAAAGTGGTTCGGAAACAGTTGGGACCCACCTTTCCCTGGGGCATGGGAGCAGGAATTATACATTGTTAGCTCACTGTGAAATGATGCTATGCTAAAGCTCCGCTACTGATAAGCCTTTGTGGTAAGCACTAAAAGTTGTTTGTTTGTTTGTTTAATGTGTTGAAATATAGGGGACTTAGGGAGATTTAACTTCCTAATTAATATTATTCCTAGGGGCCTAAGCAAATAACTCTCCACCAGGCAGCAAAACTGCCACCTTGTCAACAATTAGCACAGTACCTCCAGGCAACTTGTATGTGACTCTTGGCCAGCCACAGCCTCAATGAAAGCCAGATAACTCTCTTGCCTTTTCCACGATGGGCTTCCTGGTGTCCCCCCCCCGCCCCCCAAAGACACGAGACTGCTACAAACACAGTCCTTCATTTCCACAAGGGAGTTGCTCTGACTGGTACAGACACCTTGTCAAACCCCTTCTGGCTACACAAGCAGGCTGCTCAGGTTTGTGAGTGGCCAGGGGGCACCCTCCCACACTGCCCCTAGTATTACAGTAGCAGCCCCAATAAAGACTTATCTTGAACTGAGAGCCAGTGGCTCATGCCTGTAAAACTAGCTACTTACTTGGGTTGCAAGGATTGGAAGAGTTTGAGGCCAGCCAGGACTAATCTTAACCACCAGTTGGGCATAGTGACATACATCTGTCATTCCAGCTGTGTAGGAGGCTGACCTTCAGAGGATCATGGTTTCAGGCTAGCTCAAAAGGGTTCAGGAGGGGCTGGGAAGGTGGCTCAGTAGTAAAGTGCTTGCTTTGCATGCTTGAGGCCCTGGGTTCGATTCCTCAGCACCCCATAAGCAAAAAGAAAAAAGCCGGAAGTGGCGCTGTGGCTCAAGTGGTAGAGTGCTAGCCTTGAGCTGAAGAGCTGAGGGACAGCGCCCAGGCCCAGAGTTCAGGCCCATGACCGGGCCCAAAAACAAAACAAAACAAAAAAGGGTTCAGGAAACTCCTCATCCAAATAAACAAAAACAAAAAGAAAACCTGAGTATTGTCAGACAATCCTGTCATCCCAGTTCCAGAAAGACAGATAAATAAGAGGATCATGGTCCTTTAAGCCTTTCTATGCAAAAAGTGATACATCTCAAAAAGAGTTAGAGCAAAAAGGGGCTGGAGGCATGGCTCAAATACATGCCTAGGCAACTCAGACTTGAGTTCTAAGACCAGGACTTAAAAAAAAAAATTAGGGGCTGGGAAGGTGGCTCAGTGGTAGAGTGCTTGCCTTGCATGCATGAGGCCCTGGGTTCGATTCCTCAGCACCCTATAAGCAAAAAGAAAAAAGCCAGAAGTGGCTCTGTGGCTCAAGTGGTAGAGTGCTAGCCTTGAGCTGAAGAGATGAGGAACAGCGCCCAGGCCCAGAGTTCAGGCCCCACGACCGGACCCCCCCCCCAAAAAAAAACAAAATAAAATAAAGAAAAAGATTTTCCTTGAGTGGTCTGCCTTGTTCTAGCATACTACCTTTGATTCTAGTCATTCGTAGATTGGCTGAGCTGATAGCATGAAGAAAAGAAGAGCAAAACAGCAGTGACCAATGACAGGGTGGCCAGAGCAACAGTAGACCAGGACAAACACTTCCCACACGGGTAGGAGCCCCGAAAAGAAGCAGCACTGAGGCAGTAGCAGCGGACCAGGGCCTTCCCTGGAACAGGAACACTGGCAGCCATGGGCCTACAGAGCTGTGGCAGCAGGGCAGAGCTGCTCCCATGGCAGAGGGGCTGGCAGCTGGAGTAGCCTCACACTGATCAAGGGCTGATTGAAACCATGGTGATGGAGGCAGCAGTAGTATTGGACAAGCTGTAACACTTTAGGCTGTGGGACCAGCCCTCACCTAGACCTAGGACCTTGTACTATCACCCTCTCTGTCCAAGGGCTCATATCTACAGACACTGCCTGCTGCCATCCACTGCTGCAGTACAAAAGCCCCACCAAGAGCCCTAGAATAATGGAAGACGCGTCTCCTCATCTGCCCATGACTGCTAGCTGGCTAGGCCAGAAGGATTTCAGCCAGCCTCACACTTGACATGTCTACATTTTCAACACCATACAGGCAGGGCTCAAATTCTCAACCCTCCCTTCACAATTCAGCTGCCTAAATACCTGCGAGAAAGGGGTAGGAAAGAAGGAAGAAGGGGCAGGTAAGAGGCTAATTGCTGGTAATGACTTAATAAGACATCTTTAACAAACCTCATTTGCATTTCAATAGAGGTCTTTGGGGCATTGGTAAGAGAAGTCTATAATGAGGGGTTTCCAACGTTTTGGAGAGATAAATTAGGGCACCTCTGACATTTACCATAGGCTTCCTTTCCTTGCTGGGCTCTTAAATGCTTTGCACTCCAACTCTTCCAGAAGTCTATTGCTGTCTGCGGCTCTCAGCAGTCACTTCCCCAGCATTCTGTATGGCAAGCTTTTAAATATCATCCTGGCTACAGGCCACAGTCCTCTCAAGGATCCTGGCTGGAGCTTTCCACTGTGCATGCAGCAGTTTCCCAAGAGTAGACTAGCCCTGCTAGTCTACTATGTAGCACCATCCTTTCCTTTCGGTAGAGGTCATTGAGAAGGAAGGAAGGAAGGAGGGAGGGAGGGAAGGAAGGAAGGAAGGAAGGAAGGAAGGGAGGGGAGGGAGGGAGGAAGGGGAGGAAGGAAGGAAGGGAAAGGAGGGAGGAAGGGAAGGAAAGAAGGAAGGGGAAGGAGGGAGGGAGAGAAGGAGGGAGGGAGGGAGAAGGGGGAAACAGCAATGGCCAATTTGACTCTCAGTGCCTGTTTTCTTTAATTTAAATTTTATTATAAAAGTGACGTGCAGAGGGGTTACAGCCATATAAGTCAGATAAGGAATACATTTCTTTTTGAACAGCATTAGTGCTTCCCTCAGTTTCTCCCAGTTTTTCCCCTCCTGACCCCTCTCCCCTACAGTGGTGAAGTTCATTTCCAGCATAGTGTCTAGTGAGTGCCACTGTTGAATTGGTTTTAGTCATGTGAGCTGGGCAGATGGTTTTGTTTCACTATTTGTGAAATTTCCCATAGGGAAACTTCATGGTAAGTGGGGATACCACCTGCTCATTGGTACATTGGGAGAATGAAACACAACAAATTTAATATTCACTCAACTGTAGATGCTATTAGGTCCTCTTACCAACCTAACACCCCAGCCTGGATTAAGCTGAATGAAGAAAAGATCTTGTCTAAAACTTTGTTTCCTGGCTATTTTCCCATTCGTCCTAGCCTTAGTCCTATACAGCTGGCTGGGAGCCAATGTTTGTTGAATGACCGAATGAATCCAAAACAACTTTTTGACAAATTCATTCCTTCCGCTCATGAACTGCCAAAAGTCCTGGCTAACTGAATTCATTGTTTCCTTCTGTTTCTCTGATGGAATTTTCCTCTGGCCCTTTCTCAGCCCGAACAAGGATGGGGACTGTGCATACCTAACACATAGTGCATGTTTTTGTTGCTGAATAATAGAGATGGCTGAGTCCAACCTTTTTCATTACCAATGCTGTCATAATGGTCCAGAGAGATTACTCAATTTTCCCTAAGCTGCACCGCTTTCTAGTTGCTCCAAGACTTCACTTCCTTCTACTACCCATTAGGACAACTCTGGCTTTCATGCTGCAAGGAACATTGAACATTGCCAGAAAAGAGAAAGAGAAAAGTTCTTAGTACTCTAGCAGGAAAGGGGATCTTCATCATAAAACTTACCAATGCAGAGGAGCACTAAGTTCCAGTAGAATGTTCAGGGAATTTCTTTGCTCAATGCCATGTGTAACAGGTTTTTTTTTTTGTTTGTTTCTTTGTTATGTTCCTTCCCCACAGTATAACCTCTGTTTTCATTGTATTTGATTCCCGCGCTCTACATCTTGTATATACACTTTTCTACTTTGGGGAGGGGAAGAGAAAAAACAAAATGCTTAAATAGGGATACAGGCTGACCCATTGTAACAATGAGATGTTCAAGACACTATGTTGAAAAACGAACTTTACAGTTTAGGCGGGGGCTGGGGGGGGGAGTGTAGTTGTGGAGGTGGGAGGGAAGGGATGGTAGGGAAAAAACAAAGGAGGAGGCAACAATGCTCCATAGGAAATGTACTCATTACTTCACTCATGTAACTGTAACCCCTCTGTACACTATTTTTTACAATAAAAAACGTATTTTTAAAAAAAGCATTTTTAGTTTCCGATGTGTTCCCTATGCAACCTCTGCTTTTTTCCATTAGCTCCTTGAAGCAAGGTTTAACCGCTCCGGCTGGCGTCAACACAGTCAGGTGCACCACACCACACCACACCACACTACATCACAGCTCTCCAGGCCAGTGTGTCCTATGTGGGCTGGATTGAATGCTAAAGCCCACAGACATGGTGGCTCTAACCTCATCCCAGTATCCATCTCTTCCTCCATCAGATACACCACGACTCTCTCCTTTCCTGACATCTCTGCAGCCCAATTTCCCAACATGCAGTCAGCTTCTATCTCCATCTACCATGAACACACACAAGACTGTACATACCATTGCCTTGTCGGAGGCTGAGAAAAGTAATTTTTCCTCTTCATGTGTTTATTCAATAATCATCATCAGCTGCTGCATGCCAGACACCACTATATCAAATGAATATGAATGAATAGTGAAGAATATATATTTGCCATAGTCCATTAACCATATTTGTTTCAAATTCCCCGAACTAGAGGTCTCGACCCTACCACACACAAACACTCACTTAAAGGAATACCTTGAAGAGCATGCAGGCAATGGGTTTTTTTTTTTTTTTTTTGGGTCCGGTCGTGGGGCCTGAACTCTGGGCCTGGGCGCTGTCCCTCAGCTCTTCAGCTGAAGGCTAGTGCTCTACCACTTGAGCCACAGCACCACTTCCGGCTTTTTTCTGTTTGCTTATGTGGTGCTGAGGAATCGAACCCAGGGTCTTGAGCATGCAAGGCAAGCACTCTACCACTGAGCCACCTTCCCAGCCCCAGGCAATGGGTTTTTTAATTAAGGGAGGGAAAGGTCTTTCAAGGTAATCCTGAGCTTTTAACTGGCAAAAAGGTGTTTTTCTTAAAAGGAAAAATAAATAAATAAAACCACTGTTATCTACTATTATCAAGGAGAAGCCTGATGATGATGTGGCCACTGCTCCTTAACCCAGGAGGAAAAGCTGCGTCTAAATTGAAAGCCTGCTGAGTGCTTCACTGGGGGCTACAAGCGAGGCGTGTTGACGCTACCAAAAACCTCTTTCGCAAGGAGTTTTGCTCTCAGAAGAGCAATTTTCCTCAGGACCCAGATGCACAGCAAGCAAGTATATCCCAGTGAATTAACCTACTGTGTGTAAACAGTTTTGCTTACCTTCTCATTTGTAAGGAATTCATTCATTGTGCAATTTTAATGGCCCTAATTTGTTAATCTGAGCTGGGTTTCTGGAATGTTTCTTACCATCTCAAAGCTTCTTCCTGGCAAGTCAAGAGGAAGTGTGTCTTTTAGTTTATAAAGACAGACATCTTGGTTTATCCAAATATCTATTCTGTGTGTGTGCGTGCATGTGCACATGCATGTGCCAATCCTAAAGGGCTTGAACTCAGGGCCTGGACATTGTCCTTGAGCTTTTTATTTTTGTCAAGGCTAGTGCTCTACCACTAGGGTCACAGCTCCACTTCTGGCTTTTTGGGTAATTAATTGGAGGTAAAAGTCTCACAGACTTTGTTACCCAGCCTGGCTTCAAACCTCTATCCCCAGATGTCAGCCTCCTGAGTAGCTGGGATTACAGGCGTGAGCCACTGGTGACCAGCCAGATATCTACTTTTTAAGTGAGCAAACAGGCTTAGAGTGACTTGCTATGAGCACATTGAGCCAAGATCCTTAACCCCAGAAGTGTTAAGAACTTCATCAAATGACTGTGTTCCTTGAAATGTATATCATAGTCTACCAGTTCTTGTGTATTATGAACCAGATACTATACACATGGTTTTGTTTTCCTTTAGTATTCACATAAAACCTCTAAGAAAGGGGTCCTCGATGCCATTAAAGTGTTTAATTACTACCACTCCAGTGGCCTGAGCACTTCCTACATTATCTACAATTTTCACCCTGTGAGGTAACATGATCTTGGTTTCTCAGGTGCTAGACCTGGGTCTGCATGTCAAGGCTATTCAGGAGGGAAGCGATGGAGGTTAACTCAACGCTCAGAGCCTGTGTTGTATCCCTGCAGTGCCGCCAGCAGGCAGCCAGACCTGTCATTCCTACCCGCATAAAGGCATCGCAGACTTTTCCCTTGGCAGGATCCGTGGGCAGCACAGAAGTACCCAGAGCACTTAGGGAGCAAAGTCTAGCCATGGCACAACTGGTGAACGTTGTCTCCATATCTACTACTGCGTGACCCTGACCTTTCAGAACCTTAGCGTGTCCAAGTCAGGAAATCAGCCCCAAGATCTCATTTAGCAGTGGCTGTGTCCTTAAAAATAAACTTCTATTAGCCCCCTCACAAAATAATTATCACAAAATGTTGTACCCCGATTTCCCAGAGAGATACCCAAACACGCAGGCCATTAGATTGGGAATATTTATTGCCACAAGGCGACTGCTTCTGATTCACAGAGTTTAGGAATGTGGCAGCCAGGCCCTCTTACCCAGGTGTTAAAGGGGAAAGCCACACACAGATGGTGGTGTATGTAATAGCAAGCTTACAGAAGCAGAACTAGCAATTTGTAATTACAAATAGCAATTCCAATTCCAGGAAGCAAAGCAATAAATAATCGAAGCAAAAACCGCATTCCTGGCTCCCCCCTTTGCTTTGTTCCTGATAAGGGTTTAGCTGACATTTACCAGAACACATTCCAGGCTTCTTACTTATCACAGCCAAGATCAAACCACCTTCCTGGTTTCTGGGCTCTTTCTGAGTTTAACTGTAATTTACCACATTTAACTTGTTTAACACGCTAATTCACTCTGAGTCTACCTCTGAAAGTTCTCTTTAATAATTAACCTGGAGTTTCTCTCTACAAAGAGGTTCTGCCTTCAACAGTTGCCCTAGTCTTAATGAGTTCACGTTTTACAGTATATGTTAGCAGTTCAAAGGGAATACAGCTAGAAAATAGATTTACAGAATAACAGATGATATTAATTGGAGGCCAGGCTTCCTGGGAAAGTGGATTACTAAGCTATGAGGGCCTGCAACCTTCTTCTCCAAGGGAGGAGGGATCAAGGGAGAGGGTGAGTTTCCTGCAGCTAGAGGGACTGAGGCCAGACAGCAGGAAGGACTTCCTGCTAGTGAATGGTGGTTTAGATGGCCTGACTCTTGGTGGGGACCACCACAGTAGTAATTATAGTGATGATGACATTGACAACTAACATTGGATAAATGTAATACATAATTGTTTTATATGTTTTTCTCTATATTATAAAAAGAGACCTATTTGCCCAAGAAAAATTTTCCATTGGCCATGTGCATTGAATCATGATGCTTAGCAGATTTCTTGGTGAACAAAGACTTGTTACAGAAGTGATACTGGAAAACTGAAACACGTGGATCAGGTCATCAACACTTTTGTCTAAAAGAATGAGTTCCTGGGCACAGGAGGAGGGATAAAATGGCAAAGATTTATTGGGGATAATGATAAACAGCACTCCTGCTAAACAGTACAGGTCCCAAGGGAGAGCAGCACCTGGGGTGCATTTTGCAGGGGTTAATAAGGCCCTGGAGGAAGGATCATTGGATTGGACAGCCTGTGGGCCATACCACTGGCCAGACCCAATCAGAGACTCCACCCAGACTGCGCAAGCTCCCCGTTTAGCTCCTCTGACTGGGTGCCAGTTCCAGTGCATAGCTCTGGGGTCCAGTCATCATATTGTTCTCTCAGGGTCAAAGGGCCATGACATAATGCCCAGTGGTCCACATATGAGACTGCTCAAGGTTATGATGTTATGTCCAGGGGTCAGTACACAGGACTGCTCAAGGACCTGGTGAGGGATGCAGATTGTCTAGCCAAGCCCTTTTCCTACTCTTAGAAGGAGATAAGGCCCTGTCTCCTTCCGAATCAGTCTGCTAGATGCCCTAGTTGATGAGTCCTTGCCATGAAAAATAACTTCCCCAAAGGTGCTTTTCCTTATTTATAAGGTATTGTCTTAGTCTGTTCAGGCTGCTTTCACAAAATACTGCAAACGTGTGTCTCATAAACAGCTGAAATATATTTCCCACAATCCTGAAGGCTGGGGAATTTAAGTTGAAAATATGGGTGGAAGCCTGCTTGGTTCAGAGTCGGCAGTTTTTTGTGAGGAAAATGGAGGAGAGAGGAAGGAAACAGGTCCGACTGCACCTTCCATAGATGAGGACTGTTTATTGAGCTGCAGCACGGAGGGACAGCAACTCTCCCATGGGATGGGAGCTTGTGCAGGGGGGGGGGGTATTTAAGAGTTGGAGTTTTATGGGTGGGGTCTAGCAGGGAGGCAGAGGTTAACGAAAAAGCCATTAGGTCTAAGGAGGTGGGCCCACGATGAAATGTTTACAGCCAGGCTTCCGTGGACTGTCCTGCCTGCACCAGGCAGTCTGTGCATATATTTGGTGGCTTGCCTGACATCTATATGCACTTGGAAAAACAGGGTAGGGTCAGAAAGAGTTAAGAACCTCTTGAGGAATCTCTTTCATAAGGACACTAATCACTTTTTAAATAAGGGCATTCCACACTGGTGGAGTATACCAAGATAGTAGAAAAGCTAATTTGGCTGTGGTTAGACACAGGAAGAGATGTAGAAAGGATATAAAAGGCAAGAGTACACTGAGTCACAAATGGTCCAAATTCAGACATAACAAAATCACAAAAAAAGTCTAAACATTACTAAGTTCTGGAAAGTTTTCCACTGATTCATCTCTACCATTGCATATAGATTAATCCATCCTGTTTTGATACACTGAGGTAATTCATTGAACTTTGGGAACTTATATGCCATTTTCTTCCACAGCTGCACCAACATATACATATACACATACATTAGTGTATGTGTATTAGTGTACATTCGTCTCATCATATACAGGGCTGAGAATGTGGCTCAGTGGTAGAGTGCTTGCCTAGCATGCATGAAGCCCTGGGTTTGATTCCTCAGTACCATATCAATAGAAAAAGCCAGAAGTGGTGCTGTGGCTCAAGTGATAGAGTACCTTGAGCACTGTATCAGGGGACAGTGCCCAGACCCTGAGTTCAAGCCCCAGGACTGGCAAATGTATGTATGTGTATATATATATATATATATATATACATATACATACATGTATATATATAATAAAATTTAAATTTATATAAAATTATAGTTATAAAGTAAAATATATAATATATATCTTATTATATATGTATATAATACACACACTCTGAGGCTGGTTATATAGTCAATCAGCCAGCAATCCTTTGGAAAATTTTCTCGTTTCATCTGGAGAAAGATAAAGTTAGATCACTAATATAAACCAGCTATAAAATTACAACTCTGAGAGGATAAATCACCCAAAATATTAAGAAAGAAAACACTAAAAGCATATCCATGCAATGAGTGCTGAAAAAGTGGACAAATATTCATCTACTAAGAAAAAACAAAAAAGGAAACCATGCAGCTTATGCAGAGGATCGCAATAGCTCAATAACTATGTACATATGACCATCTAAAATGATGCTAACCAAAATGAATTCCAAGATATGGCAATGAAATTTTGGGTTTTTTTTAAAATGTACTATATGAAGTTATTTCTTTTTTCCTTCATTCCACCCCCCAGCCCCCCGCAACACTTTGCTTTATCCACTGTTGTTACTGTTTTTGATTTTGGTACCTGTGCCTTGTATATACTTTTATCTGATTTGGGGAAGGAAAGGGGAACAACAAAATGATGAGACAAGGGACAGAGGCTGAACAAATACAACAGTGATACTCACAAGACACTATGTTGGAAATAAACTTTACAACTAGGGGACAGGGGAGGGGGAACGGGTGGGGAGGGAAATTGGGAGAAAAATGAGGGAGGGGGTAACAATGTTAGACAAGAAATGTACTCATTACCTTAATTATGTAACTGTAACCCCTCTGCATATCACCCTTACAATAATTAAAAAGAAAAAGAAAAAAGTTGGTAAAACAACCTTTTTTTTTTGGACTAGAAATTAACTGAAGCAAACAACAAATGGAAACATATTAATGAAAATCAAGTCAAATTTTGTATGAAAACAGCAGATATAGAAAAGCGTTTGGAAGCCGGGCGCTGGTGGCTCACGCCTGTAATCCTAGCTACTCAGGAGGCTGAGATCTGAGGACCGCGGTTCAAAGCCAGCCCAGGCAGAAAAGTCCTTGAGACTCTGATCTCCAATAAACCACTAGAAAACCGGAAGTGGCACTGTGGCTCAAGAGGTAGAGCGCTCGCCTGAAGCTGAAGAGCTGAGGGACAGCGCCCAGGCCCAGAGTTCAAGCCCCATGCCCGAAAAAAAAAAAAAAAAGAAAAGCGTTTGGAAAAACTTTAACAGTTACTGATGACAAAAGAACTCTGAACAAAATAGAAAAAAGCACACAGAGGGTTTGCATCCTGATAGAGAGTTTCCACAGGGAAATCTATCGCTTGACTGTAGTTAATGATGGAAGACCACCTGCTTTCCCCCCAGCCCCTCAGATAAAAAAAAAGACAGGGAAGTCCACTTTCACTATTTGTGAAATTTTACTGATGTTTCTAACCAGAAACAGACTACAGAAACAGAAATAGCAGCCATCCAACCTGAATAAGAAGAAATAAAACTGTGCTCACTCTTAAAAAAAAAGTGGCAAATTTGATGGAATCTACAGGAAACAAAAATCTTCCAGAATTGATGAGCAAATTTATAAGGCTAGCAGCAAATAATCTCAGCATGAAGTTCAGAAAAAATTCCACACATAATAACAATAAAGAGAATGAAAAACTAGGCAAAATATTAATAAAATAAGACTGATCAAGTAAGAACATCAAAAACACATTTTTAAAAGATCTTTATAAAGAAATACACCATAACTCATAAACTGGAGAATGTATAGTATCGTGATAAACATTTTACCCAAGTCGATCTACAAATTCAAATGTAATACATTTAAAAATTCTTGCTGGTATAGCAGCAAGTTCATTCTACTTCCAGCTTTTTCTGCTTATGTGGTGCTGAGGAGTTGAACCCTGGGCCTCAGGCATGCAAGGCAAGCGCTCTACCACTGAGCCACCTTCCCAGCCCCAGCAAGTTTGTTCTTAAAACATATATGACTGTTGCAATGGGTCATCTTATATCTTTATTTCAGCATTTTGTTATTCCCCTTCCCCTCCCCAAATTAGACAATGTATATACAAGATGCAGGGTACTAAAATCAAGTATAGTAACAACAGGGGTATGCCATAGGGAGGAGAACATACAAAGGAAACAAAAAGTGGGGAGGAGGGTGGGAGGTTGGGGGAGGGAAGGGATAATGGGAGAACAACAAAGGAAGGGGTAACAATGCTTGAAAAGAAATGTACTCATTGCCTTACTCATGTAACTCTATACAGCATCATTACAATAAAATAAAATTTTTAAAAATACCCCCAGAAAAACTTATATGAAAAATGCAAAGGATCTAGACCAGCCAATACTAGTTTCAAAAAGTTTCAAAATTGAAGGACTCATATTACCTTTCTCAAAACTACTGCAATCAGTTTGGTATAGTGTTGGCATAAAGTAGGCACATTGGTCAATGGAAGAGCATAAAGAGGGCTGGGAAGGTGGCTCAGTGGTAGCTCGCTTGCCCTGCATGCCTGAGGCCCTGGGTTCCATTCCTCAGCACCACATAAGCAAAAAGAAAAAAAGGCTGAAGTGGCGCTGTGGCTCAAGTGGTAGAGTGCTAGCCTTGAGCTGAAGAGCTGAGGGACAGCGCCCAGGCCCAGCGTTCAGGCCCCACGACTGGACACAAAAGAAAGAAAAAAAAGAGTACCAACATAACTTTTACATGTGTGTGCATGCATGTGTACATGTGAGACACAGAAACAGAGAAAGACAGAGACACAGAGAGACAGAGACACAGAGACAGTGAGAGAGAATGTCATGGGGCTTGAACTCAGCCTGAGTATTGTCCCTGAGCTCTTTTGCTCAAGACTTACATTCTATCACTTTGAGCCACAGCTCCACATCTGGTTTTCTGGTGGTTAATATGAGATAAAGAGTCTCATGGATTTTCCTGCCTGGGCTGGCTTTGAAGCCCAGTCCTTAGAACTCAGCCTCCTGTGTAGCTGGGGTTACAGGCACCCAGCTGACAGTTGATTTTGGCACTCCACTGTAGAAAAGAAAGTTTCTCAGCACCTCAACAAGGCAACCCCTCTACCATCCTCATCCTAATACAGCTGAAGACGCTATTTAGTAAATGAAATTAGACCCTTACCTCATAGCACACACAAAATTAATTTAAATAGATGATAGACTTTGATATAAAAATGAAAACTATGAAACGTGTGTGTGTGTATATACGCGTGCACGCACATGCACACATGTCAGTGCTAGACTCAGGGCTTGGGCAATGTCTTTCAGCATTTAGACTCAAGGGCAGCACGCTACCACTTGAGTCACTTTTGACTTTTTTTTTGTGGTGGGGGGGCGGGTTGGGAGGTGGGAGGAGGAAGGCATGGCTAATTAGAAATTAGAGTCTTCAGCACTTTGCTGACCAGAGTGGCTTTGAATTGCAATACTCTGATTTCAGACTCCTGAGAAACTAGGATTGATTAGAGGTATGAGACACCACCACCTGATTTTTCAAAAGGAAAATCTTTGTAGACTGGGTTTAGGCAAAAGGAAACATAATAAATGAACTATTAGATTTCAAATCAAAAGTATAACCAATAAAAAAATTTTGATATATTGAAAAGTTGTTCTCTGTAGAGGATTTCCTTAAGAAAATACAAACTAGCCTGGTGCCAATGGCTCACGCCTTTAATCCTTACTACTCAGGAGGCTGAGATCTGAGGACTGATGTTAGAAGCCAGCTCAGGCAGGGAAGTCCATGAGATTCTTATCTCCAATTAACTACCAATAAAATTCAGAAGTAAAGCTGTGACTCAAGTGGTAGAGTGTTAACCTTGAGCAAAAAATCTCAGGGACAACGCCTAGGCCCTAAGTTCAAGCCCCAAGACAGGCACAAAAACTATCTCTAAATCATATCTTTGATCAAGGATTTTTATCCAGATCATGCAGATTCTCGAAGCTCAGTAATTAGAAAACAACTTGAAAATGTCCAAAGAAACTTAGAAGACATATCACCAAGAAGATAGATGAATGGCTAATAAATGAGTGAAAAGGTATAAATCTTTTTCTTCTTCTTCTTTCTTCTTCTTTTTTTTTTTATTGTGAAAATACCATACAGAGGGGTTACAATTACATGGGCAAGATAATGAGTACATTTCTTATCAAGCATTGTTGCCTCCTCCTTTGTTTCCCCTTCCCATCCCTTTCTATCTGCCCCCTTACCTGATTCACCCCCCCAAAAAAATATAAATCTTTCTTTGCCTTTTTTGCTGGTACACTAGGGCTTGAAATCAAAGTCTCAAATTCTTACTTGGCTTTCTTGTTTATTCTTGGCTGAGCCAGTAATGCCGTTTTGCTGGTTATTTGGAGACAGAGTCTCACAGATTTTTCTGCCCAAATTGGCTTTGGATTTCAATCCTCTGGATTTCAGCCTTCTAAGTAGCTAGAATTGCAATTGTGAGCTACCAACACCTGGCACTACACATCTTTAATCATAAGAAAAATGCAAATTAAAATCACAGTAAGATACTGCTTGCTACCCGGCTTCTAGAATCCCTATGATAGATAGTCAAGGCCTTATAGTCAAGGATGTGCTGTTGACTTTTGAAAATGGCACAGCCTCCTAGGAAATTAATTTAGACATTTCTTGGCAAATGATCTACCAAATCCTTTCATAAACATCTAAGAAAACGAACGAAGGCACAGAGACTTACATGTATGTGTAGAGTAGCATTAGTCACATTAAACAAAAGTGGAGTAATTAAATTTCCTTTAACTCATGAAAAGATAAACTAAACATGCCATATCTGTAGAGTGGGATGACATTCAGCAAAAGGAACAAACTCCTGATAGAAGAGCTTGGGTAAATGTCACAGACATGTGGAAGGAAGCCACACATAGGACTCTATACATTACATTGTTCCACTTGCATGCAATTTCCAGGAAAAGCAAATCTACAGAAATGAAAAGCAGATCAGAGTGGCCTGGGGCTAAGAGTGTGAGGAAGACCTGCAGATGGATCTAAAGAAACTCTCTGACTTGATGGAAACGTGCTACAGCTCACCAGAGTTCTACTACATTTACAGAAATAATCAAGCTACTCACTTACCTTGTCTGAATTCTTTTGCATATAAATATGTATTTCTGTAAAACTATTAAAATAGGTGTATTAAAATGAGAAAATACTAGAACAGAAATATTAATAGGGGGCTGGGAAGTTGGCTCAGTGGTATTGTGCTTGCCTTGCATTCATGAGGCCCTGAGTTTGATTCCTCAGTACCACATAAGCAGAAAAAAGCTGGAAGTGGCTCTGTGGCTCAAGTGGTAGGGCACTAGCCTTGAGCTGAAGAGCTGAGGGACAGCGCCCAGGCCCAGAGTTCAGGCCCCATGACCAACAACAACAACAAAAACAAACAAAAAATATTAATAGAAAAGTCAGTATATGTTTATTAACTATGATAGAAGCAAGTGCTATGGGCATAAACATAGAAGCCAAAAATAAGTTTTGTTTTTATTAGCTTTAATTTTTAACAGAAAAAGAGAACACACTATGACATGCATAAGGCATGGGCATATAAGACTCCAAAAGTAATGTTTAAAAAAAATTGACACCCCCCAACAACAAATCCTCAAAGAAACAACTGCCCAATAAATAAGTGGGCAAAAGACTTAAAGAGAAACTTCTCTGAAGAGGAAAGAAGGATGGCCAATAGACACATAAAGAAATGCTCAACATCCCTAGCCATAAAAGAAATGCAAATCACACCCCAGTTAGAACGGCAAAAATCAAGAACTCTAACAACAACAGATGCTGGAGGGGATGTGGACAGAAGGGAACCTTACTTCATTGTTGGTGGGAATGTAAACTTGTTCAACCACTTTGGAAAGCAGTATGGAGGTTCCTCAAAAGACTTCACATAGAGCTCCCCTATGACCCAGCAATCCCACTTTTGGGCATTTACCCAAATGTTTACAAACAAGACCACACTAAAGTTACCAGCACAACTATGTTTATTGCAGCATTATTTACCATAGCTAAGATATGGAACCAACCCAGATGCCCCTCAGCAGATGAATGGATCAAGAAAATGTGGTATATATACACAATGGAATTCTATGCCTCCATCAGAAAGAATGACATTTCCCCATTTGTTAGGAAATGGAAAAACTTGGAAAAAATTATATTAAGTGAAGTAAGCCAGGCCCAAAGAAACATAGGTCCCATGGTTTCCCTTATTTGCAATATCTAGTATATGTATGAGTCAAGCGGAAAAGGTCAGACAATGTGATGTCAGGAAAATGAACCCTTAGATATGTATTTTAATGTTTTTTTTCTTTCATGCATGTGTTTCTAACGCATTTATAAGATTATCTCTTTATTGCTTTGTATGTCCCTCCCCCACAGTATAACCCCTGCTTTCACTATATTTGATGTCAATATAACTTGTGGAGGAGATGAGGAAAACCAGTTGTTTAAGGATACAGGTGGACCTGTTGCAACAATGAGAAGTACAAGTTGTCATGTCCAAAAGGAGCTTTACAACGTCGGTGGGAAAGGGGGGAGGGTGGAGGGAGGGGGGAAGGAGAAGGATTGGGATGGGGGGAGGGGGGAGGCTGGGAAGTGATGTGAAGGGTAAACAAAGGAGGAGGCTGCAATGCTTGGTAAGAAATGTACGCATTATCCTGCCCATGCAATTGTAACCCCTCTGTACAGTATGTTCACAAATAAAATTAAATTAAAAAAAAAACAGACAGGGAGCTCTGGCTCAAAGTGGTAGAGCTTTCAGCACAAAAGTTCAGGGACAGTGCCCAGGCCCTGAGTTCGAGCTCCAGGACTGATAAAAAATAAAAATAAAAAAAGGAGAAAAAAAAATTGACACCTTGCTAAAGCAGGAAGAGGTAGGTGAAAGGAAGGGACCAAAAAGTACCACAAGTTAACTGGGTACCACTGGTCCATGTTTGTAATCCTCGCTAATCAAGAGGCCAAAGCTGGAGGATCTTGGCTTGAGAACTGTTCAGGAAAGAAATGTTGACTAGACTCCATCTCCAAAATAACCCGAAAAAAGCAAGGCTGGGTGTGTGGCTTCAGTGGTAAAGCACCAACCTAGCAAGAGTAAAACCTTGTAGCCCAGTACCACCAAACGAATCAAATATCACAAGATTTACATCAGAGATTGTCAGACTTAACTCTTCTAAAGAAAGTATAAGGGCTGGGAAGTTGGCTCAGTGGTAGAGCGCTTGCCTTGCATGCCTGAGGCCCTGGGTTTCGATTCCTCAGCGCCACATAAGCAAAAAGAAAAAAGCCGGAAGTGGCACTGTGGCTCAAGTGGTAGAGTGCTAGCTTTGAGCTGAAGAGCTGAGGGACAGCACCCAGGCCCAGAGTTCAGGCCCTATGACTGGAACCCCCCCCAAAAAAAAAGAAAGTATAAAACACGAACATTTTGATTGAACAAAATTTGCTGGACAAATAGAAGAATAATCCTGGAACTCAGAGATGTCAGTTGAAAGATACAGATTTGGAAACTGTCCACAGTAAACGAGATCATCATGAGGGTGAGTATTTGTGACAAACAGACAGGCTAGTACCCATTAGACTCTCTACCAGAAAGCCTAATGGAAAACTTAGAATATCTGTGGATGTAGAAAAAAAAGTTTCCTGTACCTTTTATGAGACTCACATGTGGGAACAGATGCAGCAATGACAAACTATATGTCAACCCAGGCAACAGACCACAAAGAGACCACAGTGGTAGACTTTTCCAGATAATCTAGAAGACTTGGTAGCTTTCACCTTTTAACTAACTTATTGAAAGAGATTTGGATATAGGTTGCAGAAGGGAGCACTTGCGTGTGGTTTTGGTTGGCTGTTACTATGAATGTCTTCTCAATTAGAGAGTGCATTATAGCAGTTCCTCTCTAGACAGAGACTTACACCTCCAGAACCTCAATGGTACCTGGAACCCCAGGAAGTACTGAGCAATCTATTATTGTTTCTTCTTTACTTGTATACTTATGGTAAGGCTTAATTCATAAAGCAGGCACAGTAAGAGATGAATAAAATACAACAAATCTCACGTAACTTAAAAAATATCTAGAATCACTATTCTTGTGATTTGGATCCATTATTGAGGGAAAAAACCGTGGATCTCTTGTACACAGGCCTTGCCCCAAACACACGAGTTGATCTGCTGAGCTGGCCGCTGGCTAGTGGGTGAGTACTGTGGACAAAGCATGATCCATGTCCCAAGTGTGACAGATCTGAGCAGCATGGAATTCCATCATGGTACTCAGAATCACATGTGATTTAAAGCATATAAATTGTTTTATTTCCATCATGCAATGGAAAGAATGAGCCATAACCACGGTTTGGCCCATGGTTGACTTTGGATAATTGAAAAGTCAGAAAAGAAAATCATGGGTAAAAGGGACTACTGTCATTTGAGCTTACAAATTAAGACAATGTAAAAGAAGCCATATGGAGAAAGGCATTCCTCACCTTTCCACCTCTTCATAGGTAACCATTTTGAACAGTTTCCTAGTGTACTTAAAGAAGAACGTTTGAAGGACACTGAAAAATCTGAGAATGTGATGTGTGAAAAGGAGGAGAAGGGAATGGAAATTAAAAGGGATAGGGGAAAAAGTCAATGCCAGGGAAAAAAAGTGAAAAGGAGAAATTGAAATTTGCGGCTCAGTTGATGTTTCCTGGTGCTGTCCCGAGGAATCTGTGACACCCCTGCTGTCAGATTCCTCTGGGTGGAGCCCATCCGCTTGGCAGTGTCTAGGTCATCCTGCTCTGGGCTCCTCAGAGTGGGCATCCATTCTCTACACTAGTCAGTAATAGAAAAGGTGGAGCCAGGACAAGGACAAGGCCCACACAATGGCCACTCAGATTTTCAACATCATCAAAACACAATTTTTGTTGGGGGTGGTACCAACCAGCAGAAGGCGAGGGGGGCGAAAGGAGAAGGTGAATGAGAACGATTTGGGCCAAAGTCGTTGGTTTGAAAGTGTGAAAATAGAACACTGAAATCTGTTGAAATGGCTTTAAGAAGAAAGGAGGAAGATAAAGAAGAGCAATGGAGGGGGTGATGTTGAGGAGGTATATTGTAAATATGGGTGGAAATGTCACATGAAATTCCCTCGTATATTAATGCATGGTAATTTTTTTTTACTATATTTTCCTAACCTCAGCATCTAATGCATTGGATTTCTGGTGCTTCTGAACTAAATATTTTTGTGATAAGTGAAATTATTGGGCAATCAAAGGAATACAAACTTGACTGGTGTTAATATGTCTCAAAAACTCCTTGATTCTAAGAATACTTTAGTACTCTTTGTAGAGAGTATTTAGAGTGTTTGAGAATCATGAGGTCAACTTCCACTTAAGTGGTAGAAGGATTAAAAGTCCTTGTATTGTCCTGCTAACATTTCTATACATTTGAAATGGACTTGATTTTAGAAGCTGAGTGTTGGCAGGTAGGACAGTTTGATCATTGATTTGGTATAAGGGTTATTAGGACCAAATGGACCAGAGAGAAGTAATGACCAGTCACGTGTTTCTTGTGAAACCCCCAGGTTACGTAAGAGTAGAAATTACTATTTGCCTTGCAAAATGTAAACAAAAGCATTACACTTGCACACCATAATAATGCCCTCTCCTCATCCCAGCTAACAGCAGGGCTCCAGTAACCAAATAACCCAGTGTATGGCACTGGAAAAGTTTGTTGCAAGGAGAAGAGGCAATTGAAGTAATTAGCCAATCTTTATGGCCCTGATCATCTCACAGGCTCAGCGGGGTGGATGGGAGCACATGGCTGCTGTGCTGGAGAAGCTATTCTTCATTTTTACGCCCTCTTCTCCTAACACAAACTTTCCAACCTTGCCTAGAGAAGACGTTTTTCCTGTGTCCCCCTCAGTGTTCCAGATGGAACTGCGCTGATGGCTGAGCCCAGCCAGCCCACGCTGACAAGCTCTTGTCTCATTTTGAGTTTTGATTGTTTGTTTCCTAATGAAAACCGCTGCATTGTTTACCCAGGTTATAAATGAAGCCGTGCTTGTTATTCAATTACACTGAGCCAAAAGCAAATAAGGACAGCTAGAAAGTAAAAAGTTGAAGCTATTTATTAAATTTCTAATCAGATGGTGCTATGGCTCATACTTTGGCATATGTTCCTTCAAGTTTATGTAGATATAAATAAAAATATGATTATACTACATAAGCTGCGTTATGCCATCATGACCTTTACTTTCATCTTATCATGGGCATTTTGATATGTTAATTAATAGAAGTTCATGATGTCATACTATAGAGAAATCTTTGCCTAGACAGTCCAATTCAATAGGAAAACTGGCAAAATACTTTAGAAGTCTTTGGTAGGAAATGCCTAATAAACATTCAAAGAATGCTCAGCTTTGCTAGTCATCAGGGAAATTCAAAGTAGAGTCACAGTATGATACTGCTACGGGCTCACAAGAGTAACTGAAAGAGACAGATCAACACCTGGTGGTAAGGCTAGGAATCAGTTTACCTGCCTGGCAGGTACACGTGTATACAACAGAAAATGGTATTTAACTCAAAAATTCTATTCCTGGGCAGTTCTTTTTTATCCAAGGTTTCACTTTGTAAGGTTTCAATTATCTGTGATCAATAATGGTCTAAAAGTACTAAGTGGAATATTCCAGAAAAAAAACCATAAATTTTAAATCTTGCACCATTTCAAGTAGTATGATAAAAATCCACCCTGATTCTGGCTGAGATATGAATGACTGCTCTGTTTAGTATTTAGCCTTTCTGCATGGTGTACACGTCCTGCTAACTAAACACTCAGCAGCCATCTTGGTTTTAAGATCAACCATTGCAATATCCCTTACTTTACTTAATAATGGCCTCACAATGCCAGAGTGGTAAAGTGAGTAATTTGAATATGCCAATGAGAATCCGTAAGGAATGTCCTATTATCCACATTGTTACACTGCAGGCCAATGTGTAAGACCACAATCTACAAGTTTGAAGGAGACAGTGACATGCTTGCTAGATGCAGAACTACAAGAAAGTGCAACATTCCAGAAGCCAAGGTAAGTAAAGTTGTTTGAGGGACTATTACCAAGGTTGTCTTGAGCAGATCACAAGGGATAGCTTGGCTGTAAAATAGAGACACAAGCCATGAGATTGGCTTTAATAAAACAGCACTCAAGCAATTCTTCCATAAGTAACTGGTGGAGCTGTTTTGGGATAAATCTAGAAGCTGGGTACCAGACTGATTGCAGGTGACATGGACAGCTTAAAGAGCATCATGGCAAATGTGGCCACAATTGTGGAGAAAAGGGTAATGTGGAGAATATAAGAACTTCATGAAGTGAAGATGAGAGCCATCTTTCTGTATCTGAAAGACCATCAGGGGAAAGAATGGGCCTGGCTTCATGTGGACACACCATGCTCTTCAAGAAGCAAATATCATTGAAATGCAAGGAAACAGGTTAAACCAGAGCTGACCAACAAGGAACTGGATTCTTCTTAGCAGGGATAAGCTCACAGCTCTGTAAATTTTAATCAAGAGACTATGTTGTTTTATGCAGTGATGAAAGAGAGGTTAAACTACACTATAATTCCCATTCAAGCTTCTGCATCATTACCAAGGAACACGTGGCATCGGCTGCACCTTAATGACTTCTGGAGATATGGGGTAAAGAAGTATTTTCAAGTCTTCAAATCCAGAGGATGGACTGCAGCTGGTCAAATTAATGCAAGAGGAAAGTTTAACAATTGATCATTTTGAAAAAGAAAAAAAAAACACCAACCAAAAGTAGAAGGTGCGAAATGTTGAAATGAGAATGAGATCTGGGCTGTCTTGTGCCAAGACAAAAGCAATAAAGTGGATGCTTTGCTTCCATTCAAAACTCATTCCTGCTTTTCAAAATGGAGCTTTGTATCATTACACTATAGCAGAGGAAGGGAGATTTATGCTCAGCTGGATGACTTTCCTTCTGATTTCCAGGTGCCACCACTGGATTGCTTCTTCCCTATCTCCTGAGGAAGTCACTATACTTACTGAGAGCTTTTGTCCTGGACTTAGTCTTTTGGAAAACAAATTTCTCTCTAGACTCTGTAGCATTGTGTTATTTTTGAAAATTATAGTTGTACTTCCGGGGTGGGAAGGAGGAGTTGGAGAGGTGGGGAGAGATGGGATGGTAGGGGGAAAACAATGGAGGGGGTAACAGTGCTTGAAAGGAAATGTACTCATTACCTTATTCATGTAACTGTAACCCCTCCATACAGTATCTTTACAATAAGAAATATATATTTAAAAAAAAGAAAAATGATAGTTCTAAAATACTTTCTTCTACTTTTCCTGGAGGTCTCCTGTATGTGTGTGTGTGTGTGTGTGTGTGTGTGTGTGTGTGTGTCTGTCTGTCTGTCTGTCTGTCTGTCTATGTGGTATGCTGGTACTAGAGCTGGAACTCAGGGCCTTACACTGCCTCTTTGCTTTTTTCCTCAAGTCTGGTGCTCTACCCCTTGAGCCACAGGTCTGCTTCTAGCTTTTTAATGCTTAGAGATGGGAGTTTCGGGGATTTGCCTTTCTGAAATGGTTTCAAACCGTGATCCTCAGATCTGAGCATTCTGGGCAGTCAGAGTTACAGGTGTGGCACAGCAGTGCCTAGCTTCTCTTTGCATTTTGCTTTTCTCATACTGATATGGTTTTCTCCTCATCCCTCACTTGCTAGCCATTTCTATGAGGACTGTGCTCTCTTGTGGCTTCCTAGTAATGGAGGAGCTATTTCAGCTTATACTGGCAAGAGGATAGAAGAAGGATCTAGGATTACCTTCTTCACATAGTGCACCTCCATCTACTACTTGGACATTTGTTCAATGTCAACCCCCTTTGTAGCACATGTCAGAATGGAAGTCTGAGTCTTCCTGTCCAGCATATATTGAGGAGGTTAGGAGTTCCTAAGGCAATCACTGTGGTGTGTTGGATTTCAGCACTGTTGCAGTGCTAAGAACCACAGAAGTCAGAAAGGAAAAACAAATGCTCAGTGAGTAAATTTACATTCTAGACAGAAGTGCTCTTTGAGCAGACAGGCACAACTGCAGCTGCTATTACAAGGGTTGGGGTAGGAAGGAGAAATGTCGAGAGACAACTTTAGAATCACAGACAAGGGAAAACTCTCCAAAATAGCCTCAAGAGTAGATCATTCACGGTGAGCTTGGTGCCTCTGATTTCTCTCAGCTAAAGGACAGATATAAATTCTCTAGAGAGGGAAGTTGTTTTCAAAAACACCCATATCCCTTTGCCTAGGGATAGGAGTATAAGAGCTTTGCTGGTAAAGGGATAAAACCCCATGGGTACATTCAGACTCATGTTCTTCAAGTAAGAGAGTTTCTAGAACAGCCTCCTTTTAGATGCCAAGAAGTGGAAACCTTCTTCCCTTAGGCTTGTCACTGTGTGAAGGAGGCCAGGGCCATTAGTTCTGCATCTGAGAACCAGCTTGCTGCTTAGCTGCAGGACCACAGACTATAACTCAAACCAACACCAGCCTTGCTGTGACTATGTTCAGGACATCAGTAGCCACAAGGAAACACTGTGTTCTTAGTCACAGGATAGCCAAGTAAGTCTGACTTCTTCAGTCAGTCGGTAATCCATTCCCATGTTTTAAAAACAACCCAGTGTAGTGGCGCACATCTCTCATCTCAGCACTGGGAAAGCAAAAGCAAGACAATCATGAGTTTTAGGCCAGGCTGTGCCTGGGTTACATATGGAGACCCTCTCTCTAAACATAAACTAACAAAAAGCTCAACCAAACAAGAAAAGAACTAGTGAATAAAATGTCAACAGGAACAATTCTTTGTTCTCCTTTGTCTCCTTTGTCTCGTGCATTCAGTGCCTGCTCCTTTTATGGGAATCTGCTAGTTTTATTTTCTTATAAATACCTTCAGAGAGGCCAGTCATAGTAGTACATGCCTATAATCCCAGATACATGGGAGGCAAAGATGGAAGGCTTGGGGTTTAAGGCCGGCTCAGGCAAAAAATTAATCAGACTCTATCTCAAACAAACAAACCAAAAACCAAGATGCATATGGAGATTCATGCCTGCAGTCCTAGTTAGAGTAAGTAATCTCATCCTGTAATCCATGTACCCAGCTGAAGATAGAAAAACTGTAGTTTGAGGCCAGGCCAGGCCAGGCAAAAATCACAAGTCCTCTAAAATCAATGAGCCAAAATAACCCTTTTCTTGTTATAACTTCTTTATCTCCGGTAATTTGTTAGAGTAACAGAAAGAGGACTGACTAATAGTTTCCCAAATCGACACATAACTTCATAGTTGTTCTACAATTTGCTTGTCAACCCCTAATTAAGAACATGTGAGGTATCTGCAGTACTTTAGTATATAGTTTTCAAAAGAAAGTTGTAATGAATCACCTTATACATCTACCCTTTCATGTACCTGTACAAGAATTCCTACAATGAATTCCCTGGGGAAAAATATACATTTGAATGTGATCTGAATATGCAAATTGAGCTTGTCATTTTTCTTTTCTCAGTATTGGGGATGAAACTCAAGGCCTCACACAGACTAGTCAACTGCTTTATCATTGAGTTATACTGCCAGCCCAATTGTTTCTTTATTCCATAGACATTTTTGAAAAGATGTTGCCTTTCTCTACTCCATATAAATTGTAACGCAAAATGAAACAAAGAATTCAATTGAAAAGCCAAACAGTAAAAAATACACAGAATACAGAGCATAAATCCTCATGGCTCCAGATTTTTTTTTTATCATCAACAAGATGAAACAGATAAAATGAACTTGATGAAAAATTTAAACTTGGGAGATCAAAGAACACTATCCAAAAAAGTGAGAGCAACAGGAGAATAGGTTTGCCAACGTTTTACCTGTTCAAAGTCTAGTATTCGTTCTAGTTCTGTGATTTATTTAGGTTCTCTATGTCAGTTAAGCAACCACGAATGACTAGGACAACCCAGCAGCCAAAGTGTTCACCTGTTTGTGGCTTGCTGGGACTTCTCCCTTTATATACAGACCAGCTGGTCTAAGCAAGGCCAGACTACTTTTGAGCTTATCTATCATAGTCTACCTCAATATCTTGCCTGCCCTAAACACCCCAGGGCCAACATCCAAGCAACTAGAGACTACAGCTGGTGCCCCATGGGATAATTCAAGAAAGCTCATCCTAACTGCTCACTCCCTGCCTTCCCCTTGCTGCATAAACCCACTAACACCCCTGGCCTATGTCTGCCCCTGAGTCCAGCAGCCTTTTGCCTCTTGACTAGTCTAGTGTTCCCCATTGTGGCGCAGTGCAGTGGTGTGTTTCTTCTTTCCCTACCCCTTTCCTGTCATCACTCTGTTGCCTGTACAAGTTTAATCCTGTAGGTACAAGGGAGGTGAATGTGTAGCGTGCATAAAGATTCGTTACAACTCAACAACAAAAACAACTAGTCAATTTTGGAATGATCAAAGAAGTCGAATAGACATTTTCCTAGGAAAATATAACAAATGGCTGACAAGCACAGGCAAAAGCTATGCTGCCTTATGGACCCCCGGGAAATGTAAACCAAAGTCACAAAGAGCCATCACAAGTGAATACAGTGACTGTTACTCAACTTTAGGCTTAAAAAATAGATAAAACACCCAATTTTACCATATTTTTAAAAAGGCACATAATTCTGAATGCATCGTATGAGTCAATCAGAGTTCTCTAGGTAAACAGACTATTATTTCTTTGCTTGCTTGCTTGTTAGGAGGTGGTTTCTGCAAATGCTACATGAGCTACAAGCTGGAAATGCCAAAGGTATTAGTGAAGTTGGAGTCCTGAGAGCCACAGAGCTCATGGTATAGATTCCAGTTCAAACCTGACGGTGTGAGGTGCTGGAGCTCCTGTCACAGAAGACTGATGTCCCAGCTCAAGGAATCAAGCAGAGCTAGTTCAATCATCTTCTGCTTTTTTGTTCTATTCAGGCTTCCATACAGTAGATAGCACCTACCTACAATGGGGAGAGCCATCTGCCCTACTCACTCCACTGATCCAACCTCAATGCTACTCTCTTCTGGAAACACGCAGCTGAAATAACATTCAAAATTAATATTTCTACAAATCCAGGAGGCCAGCCAACATGTCAGAGACAATTAACCACCATTAGCACAGTACTCAAAACAAACAAGAAAAAAAAAAAAAAACCAAAGAGTCACAATGAGATACGACGTCGACCCACAGAAGTTGGTAAAATGGAGAGACACTTAGAAAAACGGGACATAGTAAGTGTTGGTTCTACGTGTAGCTACTGCAACACTAAGCTGTTGGAAATCTGAAGAAGGGAAGCTGCCATAGGAAGCAGTGTAAACATACATTTACCATAAACATAGTCACTTGGAAATTCCCTCCTGGGGATATACCTAGGAGGATGAAGACGTACAGCCATCAAAAGTCCATACATCAATAGCCCCAGCAACACTACTCAGAACATCCAAAAGGAAGACACTCTCCAAGTGTCCATCAGCTGATGAACCGATTAAAAATGTGGTAGAGCCATACAGGGGACTATTATTTAATCATGACATGAAAGAAGTCCAGATAAGTCACTGTGACCTCGAATGGAGCCGGGCATAGTGGCGCGCATCTGTAATCCCATCTACTAGGAAGGCTGAGCCCGGAGGATCCCTTGAGTCCAGGAGTTCTAGGCTGCCGAGGGCTATGCCGATTGGGTGTCCGCACTAAATTGGGCATCATTATGGTTATCTTCCAGAAGCGGGGGAACACTAGGTTGTCTAAGGAGGGGTGAACCGGCCCAGGTCGGAACACGGATGACCTTGAAAATATTATGGTAGGTGAAAGAAGTCAGTCCCAACACAGCTCAAACATGTTTCCATTTCCTTTATTTTTTAAAAAATAGAGTTTATTGTAAAACTGATGTACAGAGGAATTAGTGTTCCATATGTACGTAAAGAGCACATTTCTTTTTGAAGTGTCACCCTTCCCTCATTTTCTCCTGTTTTTCCCCTCCCCTCTCAAGTTGTGTAATTCATTTCTAACATAGTATCTAGTGAGTATCACTGTTGAATTGGTTCACCATTTGTCCCACTATTTTTGTCCTTCCCCATCCCCTCCCCCAAACATGGTTCCGTTTTTATGAAATATCTGCATAGGCAAAAATGTAGTAACTGAAAATAGATTTATGGTTGCTTTGAATGTGGGAGGTTTGGGGATAACATTAACGAGTATGGGTTTCTTTGAGAATAATGAAAAAAGCTCTAAAATTGACTGTAGTGATGATTGCACAACTCTGAATATACTAAAAAAAATCACTAAGAGCTACACTCAATGTGTGAGCTGTACAGCATGTGGATTCTGACTCAAGGAAACTGGTGCACACGGAATAGGTCATTACAAGGGAATGCAAACCCAGATATCAATGGTGGAACTTTTATGATCACACTAACCTGAGAGGCTACTGAAGAGTGAGCAATGATCACAGTCCAGCATACCTAGGGCCTATTTTGAAAATGCTCCTTTTGAAGCACACTGAATCTGAGCATTCCATTCACCATTTGGTCATTTTAGATCTTCCTGAAATAGTTCTAGTCAGCACATCACCTGATTCATACTCATTTGACTCCTGCCTTTTCTCCATATTGAAATGAAAGAAATGTGGCACTCCTGAAGCAAATGACTTGCCACAGACCACTACTGGATAGTGATTTAAAGCAGTGGTTTGACAAATGTCAACAAGTTCTGTGATTGGTGGATCACACACCCAGGAAAGGGAAGAAAAATGCTTGAAGGTCATTTATCATTCAAATATCCATTGAAAATACAATTTATTAATCCTATTGTTAGTTGAATCTTTTTGACTGACCTCCTAAGAAGAGATCCAACAAATCAATAAGTAAAAGACCATTGGCAAAGGGCATGTGCATACAGTTAATTTATGGAGGAAAAAAAATGTCAAAGTAGGAAAAAAAATCACCCATCCTCACATGACAGAGAGGCCAATTTAAACAACTTCAAACTTCCATATTTCCTCTGGCAGAATGGCAGATAGTTTAAAGCTGCCTTTGGGAAGGGTGGGAGTTCAGAGGTAGGAAGAAATAAGACTTACCCATTATTGGTTCAAGAGAATGTGATTCACTACAATCTCTCTGGAAAGCAGTTGGTCAGTGTTGAGCATTATGTATGGTCTGTGCCTAGGGATGCTGAGATTTCCTTTGTGGGCAGTCACGCTACATACGTACTTTCCTCTTTCCTGATTTTTTTCTCCTTTCTGTCCTAATCTCTACTCTATTCCTCAAGTGAAGTCAATAAAAGGGTAATAATTGCCTTAAACTCTGTGGAATTAATTTCTTTTTGACTATAGAAATTGGCAGTTCAAAAAAAAGTAGATGCCTTAATAATTAAAGAGAAACCTTAAAAGTTTCTTCTATGAAGCTTCACAGCAATAAAAGTAATAAATGAAGCACTCAAACTATTGCACTGTAGGCAGGGTTAATAATCCTATTCAGCCAGAGCCCTCTTTATTCTGTGAGCCAAACTAGCAACATAGGTGCTACCTTAGCGCCCCCTGCTGGTCCATGGCCAACCAAATTCAGATAGAAACTTTTTTCTCTTTTTTTGTATATGTATTTTTATTGTAAAGATATTGTACAGAAGTATAGGTCCCATGTTTTCCCTTATCTGCAGTATCTAGTATATGTCTAGGACAAGCAAAAAAGGTCAAAAGCTATGTACATATGACCATATAAGATGATGTTAAGCAAAATGAACCCCAAGATAGGGACACAAGTGTTTTTTTCTTTCTTGCTATTGTTTGTAACGTATTTAAAATGTACTATGTGATCTTTTTGTGTCTTTGTATGTTCTTCCCCCACTGTATAACCCCTGTTGTCACTGTATTTGATTCTGGTGCTCTGCATCTTGTATATGTATTTTTCTAATTTGGGGAGGGGAAGGCAAATAACAAAATGCTGAAATAAGGATACAGGTTGACCCATTGTAACAATGAGAGGGAGGAAGGATTTGGGGAGGTGAGAAGGGAAGGAATGTTAGGGGAAAAACAAAAGAGGAGGTAACAATGCTCCATAGGAAATGTACTCATTATCTTACTCATGTAACTGTAACCCCTCTGTACAGTATTTTTACTATAAAAACATTAAAAAAGAAAAAAAAAAGGATGTTGTACAAAGGCATTACAATTACGTGGGTAAGGTATTGAGTACATTTCCTATGGAGCATTGTTACCTCCTCCTTTGTTTTTCCCCTAACATCCCTTCCCTCCCTACCTCCCCAACTCCTCCCCCCTCCTCCCACAAGTTGTAAAGTTAGAAAGTTCATTTTCAACATAGTGTCTTGTACATTTCATTGTTACAATAGGTCAACCTGTATCCTCATTACAGCATTTTGTTATTTCCTTTCCCCTCCCCAAATTAGAAAATTGTATATACAAGATGCAGGGTACCGACATCAAATACAGTGTTACACCATGGGGGAAGAACATACAAAAACAAAAAACAAAAAAATCACACAGTACATTATAAATACATTAAAAACAACAGCAAAAAAAAAATAAAACCACTTGTGTCCCTATCTTGGGGTTCATTTTGCTTAGCATCATCTTATATGGTCATATGTACACAGCTTTTGACCTTTTCTGCTTGTCTTAGACATATACTAGATACTGCAGATAAGGGAAACCATGGGATCTATGTTTCTTTGGGCCTGGTTTACTTCACTTAATATAATTTTTTTCCAAGTCTTTCCATTTCCTAACAAATGGGGCAGTGTCATTTTTTCTGGTGGAGGCATAGAATTCCATTAGATAGACAGACAGACAGACAGACAGATAGATAGACAGACAGACAGACAGATAGATAGATAGATAGATAGATAGATAGATAGATAGATAGATAGATAGATAGATAGATAGATAGATAGATAGATCTCTATCTCTATATATCACATTTTCTTGATCCCTTCATCTACTGAGGGGCTTCTGGGTTGGTTCCATAGATTAGCTATGGTAAATAATGCTGTGATAAACATAGTTGTGCTGATAGCTTTAGTATGGTCTTGTTTGTGATCCTTTGGGTAAATGCCCCAAAGCCGGATTGTCAGATAGAAACATTTTAATAGCTACTGCCTTTCTGCTGACTTCCCTGTTGTTTCTCTGCTCTTCAATCTCTCAACTCTCTCTCATCAGATAAGCTTGCTTCTCACTTCTTAGGAAAGATCAAGATTCCCTGATATTCTTAATCTCAGCTCCCACACTAGCCTGTTGCTTGGTTATTTGTTCTATATCCTTTCTTGTAAAAGGGCTGATTTCATTTTCCTTCCCCAGTGATGGCTCATGTCACTGGCCATGGCCAATGAAACCTGAGCAGCTTTAACATAGGCCACTTCTCTGGGGAGAGACCATGCTGTGATGCTGTCTTCCCTCCACTGTTATTGATGACATCTAAGATTTAAAAAAAAAAAAATTACGGGGAGGGGGGAGGCTGGGAAGGGATGGGAAGGGTAAACAAAGGAGGAGGCTGCAATGCTTGGTAAGAAATGTACGCATTATCCTGCCCATGCAATTGTAACCCCTCTGTACAGTATGTTCACAAATAAAATAAAATAAAATTTAAAAAAAAATTACTTCCTCAGCCTGGACTTAGAATAAAGAGGACTGGAAGCAAAGCTACTGGTTGACCACAAGGGAAATAGTATGCATAGGAGATTTAAGGTGGGGTGCTCATGAAGACTGACTGCATTCTTATGACATTCTAACTTGGCCTAGGCTGACAAATAAAGTACTCTACAATTTGTTTTGTTCTAACACTATTTCCCATTACTCTTTAACTTTTGCCCTTTCCAAGTCCAAACTGGACCTTGCTTTCTCCAGACCCTCACAATTTCTGACAATTCTCTGCAGTTGTTTGCTCTCTCTGTTTGCCTCCTCATAAAATCAGAGTCAGATTTCACAGTGCATTTCCACGCCATCTTCTGCACAAAGCTTGTATGGGCTATGGACATTCTCTCCTTTCAATCCTTAGTCCCCTGCTCATTTCTGTTGTTTCTGGATATGTTTTGTTTTCACATACTCCTCCACCAACAAAAAAGATCGTAAACTCCCTGAGACTAAAGACTGTATCCATCATTCACCAATGTATTCTCTGGAGCTTCACACATAGTTGGTTTACATACAAAGATTCATGAGTTGAATTAATAGTTGGCTAGAGAGCTATTGCTGAACATATTTATGATGTTTTTAAAGGTAGATTTCAAAGAACATTTAATATGTTCACCAAGGAAGCAAAATGAAGATGTGAATAGAATTATTTCTAATGGCAAAGATTCCAACTGAATTAACTATAGCTCAAAGTTTAATCTGTCTCCTCTCTTCTGCCTCGGGGTATGCATGTGAAGCCATCTTGACCTTTATCTCTTTTGGTTCTTTGATAAGCCCAGTAAGTCTTAGGGTAAAATATCACCAAAGAAAAACAATGTTTTATCGATATCATAAAGTAATTGCTTCCACTCTTGCCATCCATTTGCTTAGGATAATTTTTCTACTTGTGATCCAGCTAGTATATGTTTTTTTAAATTTAGGAGCAGTGTACTTCCCTCTTATGATTAAAATTCAACTTGATGTAATTCCAATTCAAAACAAATAGATATGCTGAATCTCAGCAGCAAAGTGAGGCCCTGGAAGTCTCCTAGCAAATAATGTGCTCTCATTCACCAATGGCTGCCCTCTTCCCCATTCCCTCCAGCTTCTATTAACCCAGAGCCCTCAGAGGCACTTTGGCAGCAACTGCAAAGCTGCTTTTCTAGATCTAATTTTAAAAGGATAGGAGGCATTATTTTTTAACTGCTTATCAATATTATGCTCTGGGAGGGTATACTACAAGCTGAAGGTAAAGGTAACTTTGTACATATTAGAAACACAAAGAGCACTTTCAATCTTCCATCTGTGCTGAGAAAACACACCATTATCTCAGGAGAATAACACTGCTTCTACCAAAAACTCAAAATGACCCAGAAATACAGACAGATTCCTGACCTTTCTTCAGTTACTTTGTCAGCATTTTCTAACCACATTCCACGGAATGGAAACATGTGCATATGAAAAGACTCAGAGCCAAAGCAAGGGCTCAGAAAACCTGTCACTGAGACTTCATTCCCTCTAGGCCTCTTTGCAAGTTTCATTTCTGGAGGACAGCCAGTGTCACATGCCATGCTAAAGCAAAACAAGATGGCAGTCATACGTTTTTCATCATCATCATAGCTCCAGCTTTTGTTTTGGTGTTTGGTTTGGTGTGGAAAATGTCCCCTAAATTCATCTCCCTGGGCACTAGCACGACTTGAAGTGAGATGGAATTTCATGTGTGTATGCTTAGGTCTAAAATAAATGTCAGAGAAAACTATGGTCTGAGTTGGAAATCCAGGTTCCAGGACACACAATACATGCATACAGGATTGAGTGGTTGGTTTGGAAATATTACTCAAGACATACTCACATTATACTTTTGAAGGCTGGGTTATCTTCACTCTGGATAGTAGGAAATAGTTAGGGATGGCCTAACAATCACTGATTTGTGTTCACCAGAGTTTGACAGCCTAGTGTCTTTTTACTGGAACGTACAAAAACTTGCCTATGAAAACGTCAACTTAATCTTTATGAAAGTAGCACCAATTTTAAGACTTTAGACCCCTTTAGCTATTAGGGTCTGAGATGATAGATTTAACTTTAGATTTTCCCCTATGTGCCAACGTAAAACTAGATTTGTTTAACTTTCCTATAATAGGAATGATTGATTTATGGCCTTTGGAAGGGAAAATTTGGCCAGCAGAGAAGCCAAATTCACTTGTTTTTATTTCATCCCTAAAGTACCCTTGCATCAGTGTTAGGGCTATACACTCGAGGAATAAAACAGTTTCAAGACAGGATTTCAGCATCCTAATCAAAACACTCAGAATTAATTATTGGCCAATTAACTTCCTTTATGGAAGTACTCAAGTCTAGTATCAAGACACTAGGTTGTGAGTCTAATTGTCAGGGAACATAGTGTATATAAAGCTGGTCAGCTAACTTACTGTTTCAGCTGCAGAACTTCTAAAAGGAAGGGGTGCTATACCACTAGTGCTTAAACTAGGAAAACAGCAGCTAGGCCTGGTCATAGTATGGTCATTCTATTTCCACAAAAAGGTATTGCCTAGAGATACTTTTCATCGTTAAGCAATGAGGCTATAGGATCAGTAAATAAGCCAAATCCTTAGATTAGGCTTGACAAATAATTAAAGGTGAGTTTTTAAAAGATGTTTCAAATAGTAAGAATGAGGCTTTAAGTACATCATCTTTCAGAATCGATTTTCCTCCTTCCATAAGTCTCTTAAAAATTACTTCCTCATTTCCAACACTTGCATGTGTACAGGTTTTTTTTTAATATATTTTTATTGTGAAAATACTGTACAGAGGGGTTACAATTACATGGGTAAGATAATGAGCACATTTCTTATCAAGCATTGCAGCCTCCTCCTTTGTTCCCCCTTCCCATCCCTTCCCATCCTCCCCTCCCCCCACCAGTCCCCGCCCCCCCCCACCAAAGTTGAAAAGTTCGTTTTTTGACATAATGACTTGTACAACTCATTGTTGCAATGGGTTTTCCTGAATCCCTGTTTTAACAATTTGTTTTTTCCCTTCCCCTCCACATATACTTGCTTGGTTTTTTAAAAGGCAATGTTGAGCTGGGCATGATGGCTCATGTCTGCGATCACAGCTATATGGAAGCTGGAGATCGGTGGGATTGTAGTTTAAGGCTTTGCTGGTCACCTGCTAGCAAGACCCCACACAGGTTCACACCTGACATCCCAGCTACTGGGGAGGCTTTAGTAAGATGATTGAGATCTGAGTCCAGTCTCATGCAATGACAAGACCTATCCAGAAAAAAAAAAGCTGGAGCCATGACTCAATTGGTAAAGTGCCTACTTAGCAAGTGTGAGGCTCTGAGTTCAAACCTCAGTATCCCCCAAAGAAAAGCCATCCCTTTATCCTTCCCTAACCTCTTTAGTACGATATGTGGGGAAGAAGGAAAGGGAAAAGAGAGGAACTAGATGAAGAAAGCAAAAAAGCAGAAGAGGAGAGATGCAAATGAAAAACAAAAGTCCACGATAGGAAAGTAACTCCCCCTACTTCTGACGAAAGTAGTCTGAGATTGAAAATAGCTCTTGCACTGTGATAGCTTTGCAAGCTGTGTTCTTTTGCTAAAAGGTGAGTCTTCTTCTGGCATGGTCCCCAGCACCAGCCAGCCTCATAGTGCCTGGAATTGTCTGTTATCCTGCTCTAATCGAGCAGTTGGAACCGGGAGGCTGCATGTCCCATGAAACTGTGCCCACTTGGCTTCCAGGCTGGTCTTGCCAATGGGAGGACAGATAGGACAGCCAGCAACCTTCTCCTTCTCCTCTTTTTTTCTGCCTTGAGTTGTAGCTCCAGTACTGCTTTGTTGTGCTGCTCCCTGCTCTGGTGACTGGGGCTTGGGCTTTGTGAACACTCCCTCCTCAGCCCTGGGAGCCTTGGATCAGCTTCCTGCTGCTGGGAATTACTGAGTTCTTCTCAACTCTTGCTTGTTATCTGAGGGCTTTCAGTGCCTGAACCATCAACTTTTGTTTTCTTGGTAGCAGCCTGACTTCTATCATATTTGATATACTGGTAAGATATTCCAGTTCTGAGGGGCGGGAAAAACAGTGGCAGGGCTTTATCACCAGCTAGAATGTCCATCTCCTCCCCTGAACCTTTCCAAGAATGACTTTGTTGGCTTGGATCTTCACATGTATAAGATGCAACTCACAGGATTCAATGTTTGCTCTCCAAAGCGGAATGGTGAGTGCCACAGACGTAGCTACAGATATAGCTGAGACATGGAAGAACAAATGAATGGAAGGAAATAAGAGAAAATGTGAAAAGTCAAAAACTTGTTTACACAAGATTAGACCTAAAATTGTTCTGCTTTACTGAAATAGAAAATACTACACATAGACTGTAATAATGATTTCTCACATATAATGTATTAAAATGTCACATGTACTTTACATATGGCTATTCATAGTCCATAAAACATTGTTCTCCCAAGTTATACAGTATAAAATGAGCAATATTTCACTGCATCCCAAATGAGGGCAATTTGATCCTAAATCATCATTTGCAAGCTAAACAGTAATTAGGACTGATAATAGTATTTAAATTTTAAGCACTCCTGAATGTGGAACTATTTATTTAATTTGATAGATGGAGGAATAAAATTACCATCTTTTATCACAAAGTTGACATAAAAGTCTGCATTGAATTACTGACACCAAAAAAACAGACCTCTAATCTACATCTCCCTCCAATCCCCTTGCCTGACTCAACCTTTGACCTCATTCTGTGTCTGGTAACAGAGCTGACTTCATTTCCATACTATCTCTGTTCCTGAGCATATTTGTATGTAGTCACTGATTACTCAATATTAACCTGTCAGATCAAAGTAACATATTACAACTTAATCAGAATTACATATTACTGTTGGGTATAAATATATGAATCACCATATGCTGAAACTTGCTAACTTCAGCTTTAATTTGTTAGTCAAAGAGGATTAAAACCATACAAAAATGAACCTTCAAAAAGAATTACCAGGATGACTTTGTAGCCATTACTTTGTAGAATACAATCTAAATATAGAAGGCCTACAAGGACTGCCTAACTCCTAATATGAATATATACATTAAGATTCACCTACTAGAGCCAGATGCCGGTGGCTCATACCTGTAATCCTAGCTACTCAGGAGGCTGAGATCTGAGGATCATGGTTCAAAGCCAGCCGGGGCAGGAAAGTCCGTGAGACACTTTTTTTTATGCTTTATTTCATGTGTGTTTTGTGTGTGTGTGTGTGTGTGT
>NW_012267349.1:520449-556726 GCF_000151885.1 Dipodomys ordii | reverse complement strand
GGTTTCCCTTATTTGCAATGACTAGTATAAGTCTAGGTCAAGCAGAAAAAGTCAAAAGCTATGTACATATGACCATATAAGATGATGCTAAGCAAAATGAACCCCAAGATAGGGACACAACTGTTTTATTTTCTTGCTTGTTATTGTTTTTACCATACTTATGATGTACTATGTGATTTTTAAAATGTTTTTCCCCCACCATGTAACCCCTGTTTTCACTGTATTTGATGTTGGTGCCTTGCATCTTATATATACATTTTCATAATTCGGGGAGGGGAAGGGAAGTAACAAAATGCTTAAGTAAGGATGCAGGTTGACCCATTGTAACAATGAGATGTATAGACACTATGTTGAAAATGAGCTTTACAACTTGGGGGGGGGGGGGGAGGGAAGAGTTGTGGAGGTGGGGTGGGAAGGGATGGTTGGGGATAAACAAAGGAGGAGGTTACAATGCGATTACCTTACTCATGTTACTGTAACCCCTCTGTACACTATTTTTACAATTAAAAAAACACTTAAAAAGAACTTAAAAATTAAAAATTTTAAAAAATAAAGAAGAGGAATCTTAAAAAAAAGAGTTTATCTCAACGATTCATTGTACTTACCACAGAATTGAGAAAAATAAGGAAAGGGGTGAGTTAAAGGGGAAGTGAAGATGTTGAAGAGATGACACATATTAAGATTTATTATATACATAAACCAGTTTGTTAAATGACAAAGCATATCCAATACATAACCTACAATTTAAGAAAAATGATGAAAGGGTGGGATGAAAGTGTTGGATAGCATGGGCGAGAATGTTGACAGGGGTAACACGAATCAGGATGCACTGCATTCATAAACTGCTTTGTTAAATAGCAACTCCTTTGTATAATCAGTTAAATATAATAAAACATTTTAAAAGAGCCTATCTGATACATATAGTCTCCGACAAACTGTGCTGAAGTCTAACTTCTTAAATGCTGTTTAATAAATTTGACATCCAACTGTTTTAAGTAAAAACAAAACTGTGGTCTATGCCAGATCAATTATCCCCACTCTATAGAAAGCACTAAGTATTCATTAAGGGGTTTGACACTATCTCAAATTATAGGACTTTTGGAATTGCATACTTTTACATCTGGGAGGAACTTTAAAAAAGATACATGTAGCTGTCCATTTTGCAGCTAAGAATAAAGGAGAGCCAATAAAGAGGATCGGCTTTGTTCAAACACTCAGGTGCACCTAGCTAGGCAATTCAAGTTCTAATTTCTCCCAGTCCCAAACAAGTAGCATTAACCTGTTATTTCACCACCAGAAAAATGCTGCTTAAATAATTTCACTCAAGTAAATGTGCCACTTGAGAGCAGAGAAATCTCAGCTTCAGAAATAAATGCTCAAAGCCAGGCGCGGGTGGCTCACACCTGTAATCCTAGCTACTCTGGAGGCTGAGATCTGAGGATTGCCGTTCAAAGCCAGCCTGGGCAGCAAAGTCCGTGAGACTCTTCTCTCCAATAAACCACCAGAAAACTGAAAGTGCCGCTGTGGCTCAAGTGGTAGAGCGCTATCCTTGAGATGAAGAGCTGATGGACAGCGCCCAAGCCCAGAGTTCAAGCCCCAGGACCTACCCCCAAAAAAAAAAAGCTCTAGCCATGAGCCAGTGGCTCACACTTGTAATCAAAACTAACCCAGGAGTTGAAGATCTGAGATCATGGTCAAGAGCCAACCTGGGCAGACAAACTTGACAGATTCTTATTTCCAATTAACCACCAAAAAGCCAGATGTGGACCCAGAATTTGAATTCAAGCCCCAGTACTTGCACAAAACATACATATATATACACACACACACATACACACATGCATGTTATTCCTCAAGAGTAATAACAGTGTGATTCTTGAGCCAGTAGTAGCATTCCCTGGATATAATAACTCCAGGCCTTCTCCCAGAAACTGAATTAGAAACTCTAAGGTGGAGCTCAGTAATCTGTTTATTAAGCCCGGTGAGTGACATGCTGTTGGAAACTCAATTTTGAATGCCATTGCTCTGAGCATGTGCCTCCCTGAAGTTTTCCTGAAGCATGCATGTTACATTACACATGCATGCCACAACATATGCACAAAGCCACCTAACAGAGGCTCCACTGAACAAAGTTTCAACTTCAAAATGGTAGGAGAGAAATACACAAGTACTTCCCAGTTTGAATTCTGGTCTTTTCCTGGCTTAGTTAAACCAAATCAGTGTATTATGCTTTATCCTAGATTTATTCCAACAATGATGGCCCTCAGTAAAATTTTGCTTTGAATGGTATATGGTCTGATTGGCAGTGCATCTTGTCATAGGGAAAATAAACGTAAGCTTTCCCAAGTTAACAAATGTAGCAAGAACCTAACACTTTTTACCTTTTTCCTACCACCAAAATAAGACTCTTGAGAGCAGAAATTTTCTACCTGCCTTGCCAAGACCCCCTGAAATTAATGGATTCTCTCACATGGCTGATTTTATTACTTACTATAATTAAAACTAGGCACAGAAAAAGCCAAGTAGCAAAACACAAACTGCTTAGCATAAATTAATAAAAGCAGCTAGCTCTTAAGACTCACAAATACAATGTAATTATAAACTAAAAATTGTATGAAATGAGTTAATTTGTAGGAGCTCCACTTTGGACTTTTTACTTGTCCATGAAGGAAATATCTTCAACTCAATGGTTCTCTGCCTCAAATCTCAAAATTAAAAACAAAATCAGAGCTCATCCCCATAATCCAAGCTACTCAAGAGGCTGAAAATGGCAGGATTATGATTTAAGGTCAGACAGGACAAAATATTTTAAAGATTTCATCTCATACAATGGTAAGCATATCATCCCTGCTATTTAAGAAGCACAAATAAGAATCACAGTCCAAGCTGGCCTGAGAAAAAAGTAAGACTATGTTAAAAATAAATAAATAACCAGCGGCTCATGCCTGTAATCCTAGCTACTTGGGAGGCTGAGATCTGAGGACAGCGGTTCAAAGCCAGCCTGGGCAGGAAAGTCCCCATGAGACTCTTATCTCCAATTAACCACCAGAAAACCAGAAGTGGCACTGTGGCTTAAAGTGGTAGAATGCTAGCCTTGAACAAAAAGAGCTCGGGGAACAGTGCCTAGGCCCCAAGTTCAAACTCCACTACTTCAAACATGAAAAGTAAAATCACAGTATCAAAATGCTCTCACTGGAGATGGTTGCCATTTCATATTAACATTTTAGCAAATACATCTAACCAGTGAGTACTAATTACTTCTCATATGTAAGTTTTTCTTAAACAAATGCATCCAATGTCCTTTGGCATCCTAACAGTTAATGTGTATTGAATATAGGACAGTTGTTTTGTTTTTTTTTAACACTGCTTCTCTGAACATAGTGACATGAAAATGATGCCCAGATTTTAGTATACACAAACTAAATTTTTATATAACCAAAAAGCCTGATTGAATATAGGTAATAATTTACAAGTAAAAGGTAAAATAAAGACTTCAATTATTAGGCAATCTTCAACTCTGGTGGCAAAGACAAAAGTTTCAGATTAAAATAACTGCAAATTTCCAATGGTCATTATTTACTTCTAATTGATAATGAATTTCTCATCTATTCTACTTTTTAAATGCTCTTGAGAGTTACAGGAAAATCTCCAGTGTATATTCGATATACTTATGAAGCATGGTATTTACTTTATCATGACTATAAAGGTGGTATACACAGGGGTTATAGTTACATAAATCAGGTTGAGCACATTTTTTTTGAACAATGTCACACCTTTCCTCCCTCTCTCCCAGTTTTTCCCTCCTGATCCCCTCCTCCACAAATGTATATGTCATTTTTAACAGTATCTAGTGAGTACCACTGCTGTACATATTCACCCTTTGTCCCTCAATTTCTGTTCCCCACTTCCTCTTCCAAAGACAGGCTAAACAAGACAAAAAGAAAAGAAAAACAGCAACAAATGGAAGAAAAACTCATTTACATTTCCTGGAGTTCATTTCAATAAATGTTATTTTATATGATCAGATACACATAGGTATTGTGTTCCTCTCCTAAGAATATTTACTAGTTCTTAGGAAAATAAGGCAATACTATTTTTAAAAAGTGGTATCTAAAATTTTCAAGTTTGTATAAAAATATACTTTATCTAAATGAAGTTCTGAGGACACAAAAAACAATTACTAAACAAATTCTGTAAACTGTACATCTCATAAATGCAGTTACCATTTTAAAAATCAGCAATTCAATATTTTAGCTAAGTGTGCAAATGCCAGGTAATATTCATTTCTTATGTCTATAAATCTTTTCAAAGTATTATTTCATAATAATTTTAAAGGAAACTGCAGAGAAATAAAGTATGATTATAACAAATATACTGTTTAAAAATATCATTTTATCTATTTCCTAATAAGACGGTGCAAGAAAATTATTTTTAAAATTCTTCCCTCTTAAAGACATTTTTAATGACTAGCAATGAGAATTAGTGCTAAGGCCTAAGGAGAAACCTGTCTGTGCACAGATTTCTAAGTGGATATTAGGATTCTTCCCTAAATGAGGGCTGTCTACTTTTGAGAACTTACAGAGACAACAGACTTTTATTTACAACTGCCAGAAGAAAAATTAGTTACATGTAAGGAATTAAGTCTGACAGAAGCCACATCTCAATTAAAATAAAATATTTTAAGGAGTTTATAAGAACATTGCACACACCTAGAAGCACTTCTATGCTGGCAACAAAAAAGCAATCCTCTAAGCATTTTTTTTATTGGCTTAATTATTTGGGAGGAAGGGGCTTTCATTGTTACATTTCTAAGCACTTTTAAAGCTGACCCATTATTCACTTTTGTTGCCTTGAGATTCTGCTACTCTTCTAACAGAAAAACCTTTGCAACAAAACAGACTTCCTTCAATCAGTCATAATTTGGAACACTGTGCATTAATGGGAATGGAGTTATGTAGTGGAAGAAAAGGAGAATAATAAATATCAGAATCCCTATGTGTGACTTCATATTCAGCAAAATAGAATTAAGAGTCAATCTTATTTTAAAACACCAAGGGCATTAGCAGGTATGTGAATATGTCATCTCCTCAAATCTCCAAAGGGCTTCTAACTAAGGCCTTGTTATTTAGTTTGGGATAATTTGCAGAAAGGAATTGATCCTGTATTTTTTTTCTTTTCTGAAGACACTGTCTCTCTGTAATTTTCTTGGTTCCAAACTCCTGGGCTCAGTAATCCTGTTGCCCCATTCTCCCCAGTAGCAGGGATAACAGGTGTGCATGACAGAGATTGACTTCTAGGACTTTTTACTTCTTAAGAGGATGAACGTTCAATTACAAAGTACAGAGGTCCTTAGTTGCTCACTGTGCAAGGCTATGCAATCATCAGCATGCAAAAACTTGAGATGACAACACAAGGATGAGCAGAGCACTAGTTAACCAATGTTAGAGTGCTTCTTCCTAAGGAAGGTCTGATCAAAGACCCAGCAGCCTGGGGAAAGAGGTCCTGCCAGCAGCTAACTGTGGCCCTCTAACTAATCAGTTCCAGTCCTGAGTACAGCACATTTCCTGTATGATGTCAGCAACCAACACTACCAAGTTCAACCGTCCTTCCTACCATATTTAGAGAGTAATTTAAAATTTGCATTTCATAGCTACTGCTTCAATCATTTTACTCTGTAAATTGTGAAAGATCTTTGTGAACTGTCAAACAGCAAACACAGAAAACTAGAAACATTGAGGTAATAAACTTCAACCAAAACTAATCTCCGAGTAATTGAAATGCTATCTAAGTCCTTTCTAATAGAAATTTCCTGAGGAGTTCTCTTCTTTATATGACTTTACACTGCCAAGGTGACCAGGTCAAAAGTATAATAGCTTGAAAATTACTGGTGATGTTGAAAATGGACTACACAACTTGGAAGGGAAAATTAGGAGAGAATAAAGGCATTGTCCAAAAAGAAATGTCCTCATTACCTGTCTTATGAAACAATAATCTCTCTGTATATCATCTTTATAAATACCAAAAAGAAAAAAATACTGGTGAGCTGAGTGTTGGTGGCTTATACCTGTAATCCTACTCAGGAGACTGAGATCAGAAGATTGTGGTTCAAAGCCAGCTTGGGCAGGAAAGTCCATGAGACTCTTATCTCCAATTAACCAGCAAAAAGCCAGAGGTGAAGCTGTGGTTCAAGTGGTAAAATTCCAGCTTTGAGCAAAAAAACTCGGGGACAGTGTCAAGTTCTGAGTTCAAGGTCCAAGATCTGTGTACACGTGTGTGCACACATACATACAAACACACCATTGGTGGCACCAAATGAGAATGTTTTAAAATTTTAATGCCATTAAGCAGTTTTTTAAATCAATATAATATAAAGATGGCTAAACTTCATTTTAGACTTATAGGTAACACCAAAGCAACTTGAAGAATGTGAACAAAATAAACTGCAGCAGAGCCTCACAGAGAAAAAATTTAAAACTCAGATTCACTAATAACTCTGTAAGACAACTCTCCTCACCAAACTTGAAAAGGGGATGGATCATGATTAATTCAAAGCCAGTGGGTCCTGTGATGTAGGCTCAGTGAAAGCACAAGTCCAGGGGCACAGGTACCACCAGATACACACAGGACCCAAATTTAGGAGTCACATTACAAATATTTAATACCTAATTTAATCTTGGTACAAGAAAAATTAAAAAAAATTCTTTAAGTGCCAGTCTGGTCCTGGGACCTGAACTCAGGGCCTAGGCCTGAGTTCCTGAGCTGCTTCTACTCAAGGTTAGCACTCTACCATTTGAATCACAGCACTGCCTTTTTTGAGTAGTTTATTGGAGATGAAGTCCCATGGCCTTTCCAGTCTGGGCTGGCTTCAAGCTGCGATCATCAGATCTCCTTAGGCTCCTGAATAGCTAAGATTGTAGGTGTGAGCCACCAGAACCTGGCTCAAATGTATTTTTTAATAGAATCCCTTCTTTGGTTTTATGATACTCTATTAAAAATTTACTTGAGAAAACTAAAATTATTTAAAGAAGAAGCATTCAACAGTAATTGACACATTTATATGTGGAAAAAATACAAAATTACTTGATATATGTTTAATACACAAATACATATATAAACATTTTATTTTAATAATACTCTTTTTCACTTCAATTTAAATCATTCCATTATGAAAATTTCTTAATTGAAGAGAATATTTCTTTAAAACTCTAAGTTAAACAGAGCTTTATCAATTAAACTTACAGCAATACAATCTTTAGAAATACATCATTTTTCATACATCCACTTTAAAAATTTGTCATGGTTTATTACATTTTTAAAATACAAGGCACCTAATGCTATTAAAGGATAATACAGTATATGTAGTGTAAGGTACCACATCTTTTCTCAAATATTTATTTTCTTTAAAATTCCAGCAAATCTCCATGAAGACAGTGTTACTCAAGTTAAAACATTTTTTTCTGTGTAGTTATTTTGCAATATTCTACAAAACAAACTGCATTCCGTACCTAATACAGGCAGCTTATTTGAGTATTTTTTTGCCTGTCAGAAATACTGACCTACACACTTACATGATTTCCTTGAAACATAATATAGTCCAACATTTAACAAGTATGTGAAAATAAAGTCTTTCAAACATTAGGATTTTATTCCTTGATTAGTTTAAATCATTTCATCAACTGAATTCCTTGAGATATGTAAGGCAGGTTGGTCATTTCAATGGACTGTGGACTGGAACTTCCCATAACTGTAGTGATATGTTCATAGCTACATAGCAAAGTACTTCATTATGAAAATGAAGAAAACAGACATGAGGAAAATATATTTTAGAGTTTCAAAGAACTGAAACTGTTATTTTTCAGACTAGGCACTGAAACATTTTTCTATAAAATCTTGCCAGATTGTCTCTTCGCTGTATAATGTTCCATCATCAGGCTAAAAAATAAAAGGCAAAAGAACAGAGTATTCATTATAATTTTTATCATTTTAATTTTCTAGAGCTTATGTTTTTAAACAGCTAATTATGCCAATATTGAACACATATGACACTGTATATTATTAATAACTATATTCTTGAAATTGAGGTGTTAAGAACTCAGGATAGAGGTTCCATAGCAATGTCAAAGGCTGACACCAATACCACTTAAAAATTGTACATCAATATTGAGAAAGGATCACCTCTTCAACAAATGGTATTGGAGAAGCAATGTCCACAGAAAAAAGACTGAAGTTGGACCCCTATCTCTCACCAACATCAACTCAAAATGGGTGAAAAGCCTTAACATAAAACTTGAAACCTTGAAAATATTACAGGAAGAAGCAGGGAAAACATTACAACTTAATGGCACGGGAAGTTCATACCCATACAGAATTTAAGAAGCTCCGAAAACAGGATAAAGAAGTGATAAATAGGATCCTATTATGCTAAAAAGCTTCTGCACAAGAAGGGACACTGTCACACAGCTAAAGGACAGTCAACAGAATAGGAAAAGATCTTTGTCAGTTCTACAGCTGACAAGGAACTAAAATCAGAATATACAAGGAGAATAAAAAAAAACTAACCCCCCCAAACAATCAATATACAATCAGTGAAAGAGAGAGAGAGAGAGAGACAGAGACAGAGACAGACAGAGACAGAGAAGACTGGATATGCTAAAACATTACAACCAGAGGAAAAAAAATTCTACAATATATCATTAAGTAAAATGATGAGCTGTAGCATGAACAAAAATAAGAGATAATACTTTCAGAGTCAGGCACTACAGTACATATTTTGAAATGTTAATACTTCTAATAAATTATGAGTTTAGTTCTATGGCAATGACATTTCGCAAATAAGAAAACTGAGAAATAAATAGGTTAAGAATCAAGGCTCTCCCAGCCAGCACAGAGAATTGTAACCCAGGGAGGTCTGACTCCAGAGGCTACATGGCCTTTTGGCTATACAGCTCTTGAACAACCACTTATGGAAAATCAATTCAGTGTTTGAATTTTACAAGAATAAGAATGTTATATAACACTGATGCAGGCTCACATACAAACCTGGACTATGGACAACAGCTAACTGGCTCCATCCTCCTGTGAAACTCCATGCATAGGAATGAGACTCTCACACTGTTCACTGTCTTCTGGAACTCTTGAGGGGGAAAAAAAGTAACAGTTTAAAAAAAGCTTTAGGGCTGGGAAGGTGGCTCAGCTTGCCTTGCATGCATGAGGCCCTAGGTTCGATTCCTCAGCACCACATAAGCAGAAAAAGCCAGAAGTGGTGCTGTGCCTCAAATGGTAGAGCTCTCTAGCCTGGAGCTGAAGAGCTGAGGGACAGGGTCCAGGCCCAGAGTTCAGGACCCACGACCAGCAAAAAAAAAAAAGAAAGAAACTTAAAAAAAATCAAGCTATAGAATAATTTTAAGTACACAATAATTAAATCAATGATGGATTTTAAAAAGTGGAACAAAAAAACAAAGGCACAATTCATCAATAAAGAAGAGTAAAATATATCATTTGTAGGAAAATGGTTGTTACTGAGATTCATCAAGAAGCCACAATCAGAAAGACAAATACCACATGTTTTTGCTCATAATCTGGATATCATAATAATAATAATATAATATGCCATGATTGCAAAAAGAGGACTGCTTGGGAGAAGAACCAGCAGGAGGATAGGAGAGGCTGATAGAAGGTAACTATGATAGAAATATATACACACACATAAACAGCTAAATGAAATCCACTAAAAACTGATGAAAAGAAGAGTAATATAGATGTGGTGACTTTGAGCGAAGAACATTATTTTCATGTATGTAGATGTCATAATGAAAACATTTTATACAATTAATATACCCTAGAAAAAGACACTTAAAAGAGAAAATCTGATGCAACACTAGGATATTTATTATTAAATGTATACAAACCAGTGAAGGCTTTTATATTGAAATTCATTATAGAAAAACAGTAAGCCTTTTCTTTTACCTGAGAATCATGAGCCTTATTACTAATATTAGCAATGAAAAGAGTATCACTCAAAGAATCTAAACATATTATTTTTCTCTGTACCAACACAAATAAATCATAATTGGTTCTATAAATCCTCACAGAAATCCCTAAAAGCATATGATTCTCTGTTTACTTGACAAACATCATTAAAAAAAAACTATATGGAAACTAAGCTTACCTCTGAATTCGATGTTTCCTGCATATAAAGGCAAAAACTCTTCTGATTCCTACCATCACAGGGTCCCAATTATTATAATGACATAGGAGAGTTACAATAAAAAATGAAAAAAATACAGGGATAGCTCCTGCAAAAAATAACCAAGAAAACTGCACCTAAAAACAAAAAAATAAAAATTCTCAAAACAATCATTAAAGCAATTTTCCCCTTTAATCTAAGTTTTATAACTATCAAAACTAGCAGGAATATGTTAAAACACCAAGATGTTAACACTAAATAAACACTGACATTATTATGTGTATTATTATTTTTTTGTGGGGGGAGGGGTCCAGTCGTGGGGCTTAAACTCTGGGCCTGGGCGCTGTCCCTCAGCTCTTCAGCTCAAGGTTAGCACTCTACCACTTGAGCCACAGCGGCACTTCTGGCTTTTTCTGTATATGTGGTGCTGAGAAATCGAACCGAGGACCTCATGCATGCAAGGCGAGCACTCTACCACTTGAGCCACAGCGCCACTTCGGGCTTTTTTCTTTTTGCTTATGTGGTGCTAAGGAATTGAACCCAGGGCCTCAGGCATGCAAGGCAAGTGCTCTATCACTGAGCCACCTTCCCAGCCCAATGTGTATTATTATTAAACACAAGGAGGTACAATTTTATCTTAAAATTCCATTTGCCTAAATATCAAGAACAATACTTTTTGCTTGGAAAATGTGCTAAAGAGAAGTCAAAAAGGCATATTTAGCATTTATTAGGTCTAGCACATTAAAAGTAGTGATATCTACAATGAAGTCTTGTTGTACACACTGCATTGCCAAAAATTTCCTCCTTTGTGGTTATTAACTATTCTCAAGTGGATTTCTTGATTCTGGTACATTCATCTATCAAAACTTTTAAATGTGCCAGGTACTGGTGATTCATATCTGTAATTCTAAATACTCAGGAGCCTGAGATCTAAGGATAGGATCGTGGTTCAAAGCCAGCTCAAGCAGGAAAGTCTCTGAGACTCTTATCTCCACCAAAAAGTCAGAAGTGGAGCTGTGGTTCAAGTGATAGAGCACTAACCTTGAACAAAAAAGCTCAGAGACAGTGCCCAGACCCTGAGGAGACCAAGCACACAGACATAAAAAAAAGGATTGAGCTGGGTGTCAGTGGCTCATGCCTGTAATCCTAGCTACTCAGAAGGCTCAGATCTGAGGATTGCAGTTCAAAGCCAGCCCAGGCCAGAAAGTCCATGATATTATTCCAATAAACTACTCAAAAAAAGCTGGAAAAAATGTACATATCACCCAATGTGGAAGAAATAACTGTATTGCAAAGCTCATAGAACTCATAAATGTTATAGACCGCGGTAGACAATTTGCCCATGAAAGTTAGAATGTGTTTGTGACTTTAACTAAGCATCACTATCCCACAATACTGTGAAATTTGGGAAATTATGTAATCACTTAATCACAATAAAGAGTTTGAAAAAAAGTATATTAGCTTATGTGAGTTATATGGAGGGGGATTTCATTGTTATATTTTAAAATTCTAAATAAGTAAAAATAAATTAAAAAAAAAAGCTGAAAGTGGCGCTGTGGCTCAAGTGATAGAGCTCTAGTCTTGAGCAAAAGAAGCTTAGGGACAGTGCCCAGTATCCAGAGTGCAAGCTCTAGAACAGGCAGAGGAAAAAAAAAGGATGAAATAGTATAGTATACATCTATCTTTTAAAGGAAAGAAAAAGTTTTTTCCCTCTTTGAGAGTTAAAAACAGAGGCAAAAAAAATCTTAGAGTCATGGGCAAGACTGGAAACATATTATCCTATTAGTGATTGTTTTAGTCAGGAGAATGGGACTGCTGATTGTCAGTGACTCACACCTGTGACTCACACCTATTAAGAAAGCTGAGATCTGAGGATCGAGATTCAAAGCTAGCCCGGGCAGGAAAATCTGTGGGACTCTTATCTTCAATTAATCAACAAAAGGCTGGACATGGAGCTGTGGCTCAAATGGTAAAGCAAAAAAGCTTTATCTTTGTGCAAAAAAGCTCAATGCATCCAACAAAACCCTGAGTTCAAGCTCAAAACTAACACCAAAATAAAAAGGGAAAGAAAAAAGATAAAATAAGGTATCAAATTAATGACAAATCATAATTTTTTTCCTCTTGAAATGCTTACCAGTCAGTATATTTAATTTAATAGTCGAGACACAGCAGCACATATTTTTTCCAGTACCAGGTTTAACTTTAGGGGCTCTGAACTTGCTCTGTTTGCTCAGCTAGAGCTCTATCACTTTGAGCCCTTTCTCCAACCTAGCTTTTTGCTGGTTAAGTAGAGATGAAGTCTTGTGGACTTTTCTGCACAGGTTGGCTTTGATCCAAAATCCCAAGACTACGCCTCCTGAGAAGCTAGGATTACAAGCATGAGCCACAAGTGCTTGGCCAAGAATTGTTTTTAAATAAATAGGATGCACCCTATGGAGAGTATTTTGCCTTTATCCTTAAAACTAAACAAAGACCTAAAACTGCTTTAAAAAGTAAGGCTATTAGTTGTATCTATTATAAACCTTTGAGTTTTCAAGTATTTTCCTCTTCCAATTTTCAGACCATATACACATATATACTTTACTGCCTAATTCTAACAAGTATAAAGCTTACAAATACTGACTGCATGGCAAGTGCTCTACTCTATCTTCAGCATTAGGCAAAGGAACCACTCTTTACTGCCTCTAGGATGAAGAAACTGCTCTCTTCTGGACTGCTTCAGGAGAACTTCAGATTCTCTTTTTTGCAGTGTTTTCAGTGACAGCATTTATCACTAGATTTACAGATAATTAGGCCAATACAGTAGTATTAGCATAATGATAAGGAATGTCTGAACGTATCAGAGATGTGAAAATATTACCATTTTGTGGCAAAATATATCACATGTTCCACACAATGACCCACATCAGACATATGGAAAACAAGCAAACACTATCAAGAACAACATAGAAGATACTTCCCTTAACCTACAAGTGCAGATTATGTACCTTTTTGGTACTTTTTACATTTCTGTACTCTAGAGATCTGGAAATGAGGCATTAAGGATTATTTATTTATAAATTATTTGTATAATCTTCATTATGTCTGTTTTAAAGCTATACCTGAAGTATCTAACAAATAGTTTGCCTTACCTTTTGCATACACATGTCTGCTATTATAGACAGAGGTATTGTGAGGCTTAGTGCAAGTGTGCCTATCAATGAGGAGGTAAGAAAGCAGCCCCTAAAAAGAGAGAGAAAGGAGAAAGGAGGCATAATTTTCTATATTATTCAATACTGAGTTCCAATTCTATATTAAAAACTCAAGAAAACCAAATATAAAAAAAAAGATGGGCCAAGACACAAAAACAATAGTTATTAAGATGATTCCAAAGTTTAGCTTCAAATGTCAAAATACAAGTATATAAGTATAAAAAAGTTTGAAGTAAGGTGGTGGCTCACACCTGTAATTCTAGCTATTCAGGAGGCTGAGATCTGAGGATCACAGTTCAAAGCCAGCCCGGCAGGAAAGTCCATGAGACTCTTATCTCTAATTAACCACTCAGAAAACAGGAAGTGGTGCAGTGGCTCAAGTTGTAAAGTGCTAGCCTTGAACTGAAGAGCTCTGGGACAGTGCCCAGGCCCAGAGTTCAAGTCCCATGACCAACAAAAAAAATTAAAAGTTAAGCAGAAGTATTAAGGTTTCAAAGTGCTACTTAGCTAACAAACAAAAAGCATCAATAAAACTGTAGGTTAATATCTTACACACAAACTTTAAGTGATAAGTTAACATAATGTCACTTAGCACCTCATCATCATGAAAATAGCACATTTTTGTTTTCATTTAGCTTAGCATAGTAAAGACAGAACTAAATATTTTGAAGAATATTTCCTTATTTATTTCCATTTTTTAATATCTATCCTAACCAAGTTTAAGCACTTCATTTTATTTGTTTGTTTATGTCAATCGTAGGGCTTGAACTCAAGGCCTGGGTGCTGTCCCTGAGCTCTTTTTTGCTCAAGCCTAGTGCTCTACCACTTCGATAGTGTTACTTTAGTTTTCTGGTGGTCAATTAGAGATAACAGACTTTCCTGCCCAGACTGGCTTTGAACCATGATACTCAGATCTCAGCCTTCTGAGTTGCTAGGATTACAGGTATGAGCCACTAGTGCCCTGCTCATTTTATTTTTAACACTATCAGTGTTGCTATATGACTCCAAATGTAATATTTTTTAGTTGAAGGAAAACATTATAGTAAAGAGCTGGGAAGGTGGCTCAGTAGTAGAGTGCTTGCCTTACATGCATGAGGCCCTGGGTTTGATTCCTCAGCACCACTTAAGCAGAAAAATCCAGAAGTGGCACTGTGGCTCAAGTGGTAGAGCACTAGCCTTGAGCTGAAGAGCTGAGGGACAGTGCCCAGGCCTAGAGTGTAGGCCCCACGACTGATAAAAATAAAATAAAGAATTGTAGAAAAATACAGAAAGCCCTTTATAAAGATTAATATATTAAAAGATGTTCACAAATTTAGAATACTGAAATTCAGACATACATGTATGTGTGTTCATTCATTTATTCAACAGGCATTTTTGAGCTCCCTCTACTTGAGACATACTCTCAGTACTTTTGCTTAGTTTGGTCTTCAGATAGGGTCTCGTGATTTCTACCTTTACACTGGGTACTCAGGAGTTAAAAAACAAAGAGCTTACTTAAGGTAGTTAATATATTTGTTATTTGTGTGTACATGTGGAAGTGAAAGGTACAGAATGGGACATCAAAAGACATGAGAAAGAGAAATACAAACTATCCAAATATCAATAATCAATAAATCATAAGAGAATAAATAGTACATACCACAACCACAGGAACTCTGAGAGAACTGTTCCAATAAGGCCATTAATGATAATGCACATTAATACTACTTTATTGGGAAACTCAAAGTCCTCAAATCCAGTATAATGAAGTAAAAAGAAACCTGGCCATAACAGCAGCAGATTAAACAGGCCCACAAAACCTAATAATGTACAAGACATCAAAGTTAAAATTGTGGCTCATTTCAAATCTTTCTCAGTTCTAACTCTATAACTAGAAACATTACATTTCGTACAAAGTTACCAGGTTTCCTTCACTGGAACTTCCATTGTTTGAAGTTAGTCTTACCAACAGTTCAACAATAGAAAAACACAGCATCAAAAATGGAATCTTTGACTTTTAGGTTCCATTATCCACACTGTATGGGGGCAAACTACTATGGAATAAATCATTTAAAACAAAGTCAGTAATTTAAAGAATTAACTGGTAGGTATGTAATTATGGATTCAGTCTAAATTACTTAGGAGGAATTAGATGGTTTGTTCTCTGATCCCAGAGAAAGAGGCTGTGCTCTACTAGGAATAGGAATACTGTAGGAAAGTTCTAAAGATCAAATTCTTCAGAGTGCCTACCTAAGGCAGTTGGAGAGAGAACATATACACAAACATCTATTCAACATAGGCACTAAGAACAGACTGATAACTTGTAAGAGACTATACTGTGCTCTGCAGTTTGCCTTGGGTTCCAACCCCAGTGCTGCTTTATAGGTACTGTGAACATTATGTAAAATACAGAACCTCTCCATTCTATAAATATAAAGTAGTACCTAATTAGGTTACAGGTAAGATTAAACTAAATATAAAAAGAGTGACTAAAACATACAAGGTACTTAGTAAAGTTGGCTATTATTCTTATAGATATTAAGTTACATATGGTTATAAACAGGTATGGTAAAGATATAACAAAAAAGATAATATTATAGTATAATTTTACTGCATTTCTATACAGTTAAATGTCACAGATCTGCTAGAAGAACCATGTAAGTAACTATAGAGCTCTTCTTTAAAAAATTTTGAATATATATCTATATATCTATATCTATATGTATATATATATACATATATATATTCTTCTTCACCTAAATACATCATCTAAACAGTAAGCCAGTATTTAGGGTGCCTCATTAGGGTGTCTTAAGAGGGAAACCAAAATAGCGGTCTACGTAAAACATGGAAAAGATACTCCAAATGGAATGTTCTATGACCCTAAAAGATAGCATTAGAATTGTCTTTTTTCAAATATTTATTTCTTGAATACTATATTTAAAGGGAACTTAAGTGATTGCTTTTCAAATATCTTATTTTTGTTAATCCACTAGGTTTAAGTATTTACACTGACTTTAAATGATTTAAATGTAATATAAAAAGCCCACCAAAGAACATTCTGGTGGAAACAACAAAGGATTCTAAGACCTCCTGCAACTCTACCTCCTCTAGCCTTCCTGTGACTCTCCACAATCCCTAAGTCAGCCTTTGGAAGCCACTCAGCTCAGTTAATATCTCATTTACCAGATGAATATGTGATAAAAGATGCCAGAACAGAGATTTCAGGTCTGGCGAGGCTCTGCCAGCTACTCTCTGCAATCCCTTCACAGCCTTTTTTATTTATGTTCAGACAGATGTTGAATACCTTGTCAATAAGCCAGTTGTTTGCTATTCTACATCTATTCCAAGTTCCTGACTAAGTTGATTTTAGGCAAAAAAAAAAAGTTTGAAAAATCAAATCATATGTTTTATTTGCTTAGTCCTAAGAACTGATGCCAGAAAAACGTATTTGGGTAATTTGAAAATCTATGTTATAAAAGAATGAGACTTAAATGATAATGTACCAATGGAAAGCCTTTACATGGCCCACAAATTTTAGTGAAAATAAATACGTATCATGTTGCGAGGGGGGGGGACGAGGCGGGGGGGGGGAGACAGTTTTCTCAATCCCATGCTTCCAATGATTCAGCAGAGGCAAAATGTGTAACACAGCAAACTCTCATGCTTGGAGTAGCATAATTCTAACAATTACAGAATCTCTCTGGCTCACCAGATGAAGACACTGATTCAAAAAATGGTGTTAAGAGAAGCTCCTTTCTTGACCTTGTCTTAAGGTAATATGTGTGTGCGCGCACACACATACACACACACACATTAATACAGGACAACATAAGACAAAAGCATTGAGAATGAACTTTATAACCTTCAAAAGAAGTTTCTGTTTTTAAGAAAATCATACACATGGAGGAAAAGCTTTCCTAATGCCTCCAAACCACAAAAACAAAACTATGACTTGAAAGGAAACAGCCTCAAGTTAAAACATACTCTTACCAAAAAACATTGGAATATCCAATTTATCTTCTCTGTCTACTTTTCTCTTAATCATAACAATATAAACAGCATACAACATGGCTCCAGCCAGGGACCAAATGGAACCTAATGATATAATGATATAAAGTATCCATTTATTAAATAATTTGAAATGTACTTACTGAAAATCTAATCATGTATCAGATACTAATTCCAAATACAAGTACATGAAGATGAAAAGATGAGGAATAACCCATCCCATCTGGGCCCTCCAGTAATATGGAGAGGAATATAACATGTAAACAAACAAATAAAAAGCATTTATTAAATAACAAAACACCTATATATGTTGTAACAATAAAACACAGATAAGTAATGCTTTGATTTTAATTTTAAAATGCTTATTTCTTATTTTTCTCCCCACAAACAATTCTGACACTGGACATTGCCCAATTTAACAAAAACTGCTTTGCATCTCTAAGCTGGTGATTAAATAAAAACTGCTTTCTATCTCTAAGCTTGTTTTCCCATCCCCATGTATCATTTTGGATCCACATTCCACCCCCACTGACACTCCAAGGCTGTGTAGGTCCCGTGTCTCCCATTAAGTAACTACCTTCTTTCTTTTCTGCTGAGTGTTCAACCTCCTGTCTTCTGTTTTAGATGATTTGCACTAACTATGGTTAAATATATTATTACTTCATTCTCTAGTGGCTTTATTTTGGCAAGTATCATATTCTGTTTCAATTATAATTTATACTTACAAATGTTCCAAAATGTATAACCTAATATTAATACCAGTTCTCTCCATTATCTCACTTGTAACATTTAGGTTAGCTTTCAAAAACAACTAAGAAATGTTATTCTGCCAAGTGACTGTACTCATCAATTATTCAAGAGGGAATGTGTCACTATACCTATTTTTAAGTATTTTCAAAAAAAACTTAAAACAAAGGAAAAGCCTGTCAACACAATTTTACTCACATAAAACAAATACACATATTGTTTTATAAATACAAAACTGCTCTGTGAGTTAGTTACTGACCTATTGTATTTCTTCCAGCAGATTTTTCAGATCCTGACAGGTTTACCAGCACAATACCACCAATGCTACAAGAATAAGTCATTACTGATGAGCAAAACACTAAACTCCTAAAAGACTAATCATAAAAATTACAAGTGACCAAGAAGTAATCTCAACTTTGGGTAAAACTGAAAATCAATTTATGATTCTATTAACAACAGCTAATGAAATTATAAACATACTATAGTAATAAATTTGTCCTAGCTAGTGCATTTAGTTCTCATAAGATGAGCAGCCCCGGGCTGGGAATGTGGCTAAAGTGGTAGAGTGTTTAACCTAGCATGCATGAAGCCCTGGGTTTGATTCCTCAGTACCACATAAACAGAAAAAGCCAGAAGTGACACTGTGGCTCAAATGATAGAGTGCTAGCCTTGAGCAAAAGAAGCTCAGGGACATTGCCTAGGTCCTGAGTTCAAGCACAGCATTCCCCTATAAGGAAGGTATTACTATTGGTATTTCTACTTTATAAGAGAAAACTAATGTGCAATAAGGTGAAATAACTCAACCAGCTGGGACTGGAACATAAGCAACCTAGCTGCACAGTCCAACCCTTCTAAGTGCTATACCGTCTTTCAATTATGGCAAAGCTATTTTCAATTGTCATTCCTTTGTCAATATTTATTTTGGAAGTATAAATAAATTATCCCCACATAAACCTGGAAATGACACTGTTACTGTTTATTGATAAAAAAAAACCTAAATCAACATTAGAAGTATCCTGAAATATTTATGGAGATCCACTAATCCCATGATTTTAGTAAATTAAAAATAAGGCTGGATTAAGAATATCAAGAAGTCAAAGACCATTTGTTCATTCAACTGTTACTTATTGAGCATCTAGTATAAGTCAAGTACTACTACAGCAGTAAAGAAGATGGATGTGGATCTTGTTTTCAAAGAATTCATTTTTATGCATTTTATGCATCTTATAAATTATGTATATATTTTGTCAATCAAATGAAATACTGCTCATTTTAAATATTTTTAAAATTTTAGTCTAATTCTTTCACCTACTAATCAAAAGACCAGGATGGCAGTAGGAGAGGAGTAGAGAAACATATATGTGTGTGTGTGTGTGTGTGTACACACACACACACACACACACACACATATTCTCTTTTGAAATTACAAGGGTATGATAGTGCTATTAATTATTATCCTCAACTTCACATACAAAATAGGCAGAGTTAAAAAAAAAACTTGCCCATGCTCTCAAACTACAAATAGAAGGGGGGATTGGAATTGACTTATAGGTGATCAAATGAGATTTAGCTCATCAGATTTCCTTCACCCCGCTACTATGTCACATACTTTGACAACCTCAGAAATTCAATCTCATTGTTTAAAGCCAGTTCAAAACATGTATTAAACAATAATTAATATTCTTTTTTTTGTTTTTGGTTGGTCATGGGACCTGAACTTTGGGCCTGGGCACTGTCCCTCAGCTCTTCAGTTCAAGGCTAGTAGTATTCTACCACTTGAGCCATAATGCACTTCGGCTTTTTCTGCTTATGTGGTGCTGAGGACTCAAATCCAGGGCCTCATGCATGCAAGGCAAGCACTCTACCACTGAGCCACCTTCTCAGCCCTTAAATAGTATTATTAAGAACATATACCAAAAATATTAATTCATCATTTATTCTACACAACAGAACAGGAATGGTCTCTGTAGCAATTCAACTCTGTTACTATGGCCATAAGGAATATGGAAACAAATGGCTGTCTTCCAATAAAATTTTATTTACAGAAAGTTGCAGAAGGTCCACCTTAGTTTTCCCAGTGCCTGTTCTAGAACTTCTTTAATGAGGAATAAAATGCTGTAAGATCAACATTTTTTTGTCTGTCATGGGGCCTGAACTCTGGGCCTGAGCACTGTCCCTCAGCTCTTCAGCTCAAGGCTAGCACTCTACCACTTGAGCCATACCACACTTCTGGCTTTTTCTAAAAAGCTTATGTGGTGCTGAGGAATTGAACCCAGGGCCTCATGCATGCAAGGCAAGCACTCTACCAGTGAGCCACCTTCCCAGCCCAAGTTCAACATTTTATATTCATTCTTTTATCAAATCTTTATTAAACAGTGCTAAAGAAAATTAACATATATTTTGAATAAAGTTGAACTAAGCCTTGCTTGTTCCTCTAAAACAAACACATTTTATTTATTTATTTATTTATTTTTTGGGTCCGGTCGTGAGGCCTGAACTCTGGGCCTGGGCGCTGTCCCTTAGCTCTTCAGCTCAAGGCTAGCGCTCTACCACTTGAGCCACAGCGCCACTTCCGGCATTTTTCATTTTGCTTATGTGGTGCTGAGGAATCGAACCCAGGGCCTCATGAATGCAAGGCAATCGCTCTACCACTGAGCCACCTTCCCAGCCCCTGTTTTTGTGCACGGTTAAGACATTAGCCAAATGTGGAAAAGAATAAATTTTGGTGGTTATAAAAAGTCTAAAGAATAGGTTAATTGGTCCACCAGAGGACTAAAACTACTAAAGTTACTTGGGTCAACCTTCCCTTAAATATAGAAGAGAAAAAAAGATCTCTGATGGCCAAGTACAAATCTCTATGATAATCACTTTATATATATCATACCAAACTTTGAAACAAGACCACTAAGCAGATGATATTGCCTGCTTAGAATTGCGTAAGGGCAAAGAACAGGGCTCTCATTCAGTCCCAGCTGACAGGTTAAATAAAATAAATTTCTGTTTTTCTTAGCTTACTCACCATTAAATAAGTTTACTACCTTTATTAATTTCAGATTTTTTTTCCTCTCAAAAAATAACGATTTTGTCAAACCAATGTTTATGAATACCATCTACAGGCAAAACCCTATCAATTAGAAAAGACTGAACATAAGACTTCCACTGATGTAACTGTAACCTCTCTGTACAGCATCTTTACAGTAAAATAAAATTTAAAAAAAAGACTTCCACAAGGACAAGGACAATTCCAAACCTAAACAAAAAGGGAAACTTGTGTTGGAAAAGGAAGCAGATCTTTGGGATTAAGTAGGTGATTAAGCAGGCACGTTAAGTTAAATGTGATTATCAGTGCGCACTTCGGAAGCCTACAATCACAGGAATGGGAACAGTGCTACACTGGGTCCTTCTTTCCAGTTCCCCTGCCCTGAAAAGTTTAGTAGCCTCTTCTCTCTTCTTTTCCCTTACTTTTCCCTTTCTTTCCTTCCTTTCTTCCTTCCTTCTTTTCCTTCCTTCCCTTTCTCCTCTCCCCTTTATTTTCAAGGAGCTTATTACATTACAAAATAAACTATCCTGCATCAGGACCAAAATTATTTTCAGTATCATATGTAAACAGAGTATTTAGTTTACGCTTACCTTAAAATCACAGCTAAGAGTTTAGAGAGAGTAAACCTATCTCCACTATTACTTGGAAAAACTGCAGCAAGGATTAATGTAAAAAGACCTATGAAGAAAAAAGGAAATAAAGCTTAAATACTGCCCACACAACTTAACTCCCAACTCTACTGTGAATACCAATTATATACTTAACTTTTAATTAATATTTTAGTTACTTTCAAACAACTAAGACTATAGTTATATAGGCTAAAATGTTCAAAGAGCATACTTAAAGAGCCTCTAAACTAAACAACATTTATTTCAAAAATAGAGAACAAATGTAGTCCTATTTATTTTTAAACTAATAAACTAAGCATTCAAAGTAATACCATGACCTCATCATAATCAAGCCTGTATGCTAGTTTCAAAAACACTTCCTTTAATCTTCCAGATTTGGATGGTGATTCAATTTTAAAAATAAGAAACACCTATCACAGGGCAAATTATAGTTCTGAAATAAGCAATTAAATTTAGCCAAAAGGTCTAGGAAAAGATCTTTGAAGAGAATAATGTGCAGTTAAGGACACATGTCAAAACAGAATGCTTGCATAGCAAGTATAAATTGTGTTCAATTTCTATTAATGGAAAGATAAAGAGGGGGGAGGGAGAATCATGGTCTGAAGCCAACCCATGTAAATAGTGAAGACTATCTCAAAAACAAACCAAGCATGGTAGTTCAAACACCCGTAATCCCAATTATTCAGGAGGTAGAGGTGAAAAGACCATGTTTGAGAAAAGCTCCAGAAAAAGCATGAGAACCTGAAAAATAAACAACAACAACAACAAAAAAGCAAAAGAATGTGGATGTAAGTGAAGCCCCGAGTTTTACCATCAGGGCTAATCTAATCCACAAAAAAAATAAAAAATAAAATATTTACAAGATAGCCGTAGTAACACATGCCTGTAATCTCAGCACTAGAGAAGTGGAAGCAGGAAGCTCATAAATTCAAGACCAGCCTGGTATATAGAGAGACTTTATCTCAAAACAATAAAAAGATGTACAGAGTAAAACAACTACAATATAAAAAGGAAACCACTACAAAACACTTGCACATAAATAGCACAAAGTTAAGGCTGGAAATTACATTAAGAAGCAGATATAATATACAAATTACATTAATTGCCGTGATGACATGACAAAATAGTGGATACATGTATGCACACGTATATATACATACACGTATACACGTGCACATGTGTGCACACATATACAAGAAATACATCAATTTACAACTCAGATTTCTTTTGAAGTCAAATTTCTTACCAGAAGTTGAAGACAAAATATTAACTATGGCAACTTGTGTGTCTGAAAGTGCTTCTTGATATGACAGATTTGCCAAAAACCACTGAAGAAAAACAAAAGGAAGCCTAATGAAAGACATGTTCATTATCTGTTATTGCAATTTACAGTTCCCTCTTTTATCTTCCTTCTCTTAAATAGCACTATCACAAGAGACCTTAAAAGTTGCTTTATATTAAAATATCACCTTCCCCATAGAGGAAAATGTTTATAAGTAGACCTAAAATCTTGCTATCCAATTTACCTTAAGAAACAAGCATGTTAACTGGGTACCATCTGTACTCAGGAGGGTGAAATCTAAGGAATGTTATTTGAAGCCATCTCAGACAGAAAAAATCCTTGAGACTCTTATCTCCAATTAACCTCAAAAAGCTGGAAATGGAGCTGTGGCTCAAGTAGTAAAGCATTAGCCTTAAACACAAAACCTCAAGGACAGTGCCCAGGCCTAGACGTCAAGCCCCAGGACTGGCCAAAAAGAAAAAAACAAACAAGGCTGGACGTGGTGGTGCACACCTGTGATCTCAGTACTCCAGATGCTTCAGCCAGAAGGTCACAAGTTTCCCTGAGCTACATAGTGAGTTCTAAGCCATTCTGGGCTTGGAAATGAGTCCCTGCCTCAAGAAAATAAAGAAACATGGGCTGGGAATGTGGCTCAGTCGTAGAGCACTTGCCTTGCATGCATGAGGCCCTGGGTTCGATTCCTCAGCACCACATAACCAAAAAGAAAAAAAAGCCGGAAGTAGCGCTGTGGCTCAAGTGGTAGAGTGCTAGCTTTGAGCTGAAGAGCTAAGGGACAGTGCCCAGGCCCAGAGTTCAGGCCCCATGACCGGACCAACCCCCCCCAAAAAAAAAGAAAATAAAGAAACAATACTACTAAGGGCTGGGAGTATAGCCCAAGGGTAGAAGCAAAAGAGCTTAGATTTGATCTCCAGCATCATCAACAACAGTAAAGAAAGAAGAAAAGAAGGGAGAGAGGGAGGGAGGAAAGGAGAGGGAAAGACAGAAAGATAAGAGGGAGGAAGGTTAAAATTAGTGTTTTAAAGTGAGAGTAGAATTGAATATTAAATCAACTTTTAAATTGTTTTGTATAATCACTGCTAGGAATCTATTAATCTTATCTAAGTCAAATTTAAATTCAGTTAAATTCTTTAACATTAAAATATATACAGATAAATAACACAATAAGAACTCAACTAGATGATGTTCATGGAGATTGATGGAATAAGCTAAACAACTACAGTGCCACATAAAAAACTATGTAGATGTCAGCTGGTGGTGAACACCTACAATCCTAGAACTCAGGAGACAAAATCAGAGAGATTGAAAATTGAAGCCAGCCTAGCAGTCTGGATGGGAAACTCTGCCTCAAAATAACCAAATACCCCAGTAAAAATAGTCATATATTCACTTTGGAAATTTAGGTACTTACTTTGAAAGCTGAATGTATTGACTAATTGTGACTATTTTTCTGGCACCCCATCTGGCCATACAACCTAAACAGATCTCATAACTTTGGATATGGTGAAAGGTAGTTTTCTAACTATAAGGACTTTTTTTCTTCTGCTGATCCACACTAGAATATTCCCATATTCTCAATTGTGTGTCTATTTTGAATTGGGAGAATGAGAACTAGCTCCCTTTGATAAAGTGTGGTATGGATGTATGTTCCCAAAGTTCATTTACTTTTACTGATAAGTCATACATTTCTGTAAACACTTTTTAAAAAACTATTTCAAACAATGTTACTATAAATATTCTAATTAATGCTATCTGATCATATAAATACATGATCACTAAATTATATTCTAAGAAGTCCATTGCTGGATCAACTAAAATAACTGCTAATTGAACTATAAACTTATCTCTGATACTTATTCAGTTTGCCTGAAGAAGTTATTCCTCTGAAGAAAGACTTGTTTCTATTAAGAGACTCTCTTGATCTATCTCAGAACTTAGTTAAATTGGTCGGATTATCAGTATTTTCTTCCCCAAAACAAAACAAACACCTACATTGGTGTAGGTGTGCTTTGATACATCATTAAAAGGCAGCAGATGGTTAAGAATAGAACAGTCTTCATTTGATATCAGGGGTAAAGCCAAAGTAAAAATTTTAGCAAATTGATTCCAAGCTAGAGAACTCTGACATCCTATATCATTTCATTTGCCTATTTAGATAAGAAAATGAGATCGAATTTGGTGTGATAGTCTCAAAAATACATGACAAAAAAGCTACAATCTGCTTATAGCTGAGGAACTAGTATACTGATTCCATTCCCTTTAGATATACAAGAGGTATTTTTGAAAAAGTCAGTATTGACAAAATCGTATTTTATAAAAAAATTAATAATAAACCATCCTAACCCTAAAAAGACAAAAGATACTCAAAGAGTGGCAAATAAACACTAACTTCTTTTGATATACATCATCTAATTCATTAAACAACACATACATATGACTATATCTGACTACTGAGTAACTAAAATATAGCTTGCTTGAAGTGATATGTGACCTTAGAAGTCTTTACTATAAAAATGTAATCTATCTCATCAATACTTTTACATTGATAATATACTAAATAATGACTAACATAATGCTTGTTAAATAAAAATACAGTACTAAAATTGAGATCACTGAAAGCCAAGAGGGATGGCTCATGCCTGTAACCCCAGTTTTTCTTTACCAAAAACTATAGAAATAATCAATGAATACTTGCTAAAATAACATCTTATAGGAAAACTCCAAAAAATATATGAAAAAATCAATACTAACAGTAGACTCTTACTAGTCCTTATATATATATCGTATACTAAAATAAGTAACCTGGAGGCAAATGATAATCTCAGAAAAACTTTCTCAATTGTGTGTGCATGTGTGTGTGTGTGTGTGTGTGAACAACTTAGGTGTTACAGGATTTACTAACTTCTACTTTTTCCAAGTATGATAAGCCTCATCTAACTTTGATACTTTAACTTCCCCAAAATGCAAGACAGCTGCTCAAAGTCATAATCAAACAACCTAATTGTATTACATACTATTATATTGTTAATATATATAAAATTAATTCCCAATATATAATAAACTTACCACAAAGCAAAAAAAAAAGCTAATTTTTGCCACTTGAGTTGCAGTCAATTTCCCCACAGTTTTCAATATGGATTCTTGTTCCTTCACAGTAGGGTATGACATTCGAGATAACTTTGCTTCTAATGCATGACTTGATGGAAGCTGTCGAATCTCCATGATATTACTGAACCTCACACGAGACTTTTTGGGAGCTTAGAAGGAAAACATAATGCAAGAATTATTAAATGTGGATTATTTATTTATTTATTTTTTTGTCAGTTGTGGGGCCTGAACTCTGGGTCTGAACGCTGTCCCTCAGCTCTTCAGCTCAAAGCTAGCGCTCTACCACTTGAGCCACAGCACCACTTCCGGCTTTTTCTGCTTATGTGGTACTGAGGAATCGAACCCAGGGCCTCATGCATGCAAGGCAAGCACTCTAACATTGAGCCACCTTCCCAGCTCTAACTGTGAATTTTTACTCCTCCATCCAACTCAACTCCCAAGTTTTAATTCACTAATAAACTAATGTTAATTCATTTAAGATCAAAGCAAGAAAGTAGAAGAAAATCAAAGTTAAACTGTTATTGTAGGGTAGCTTTGTTGACTCAAGAGTTCACAGGTAATTTGTGTTATCTATAAAATGTCCTAAATAGTTTAAAATGAGACTAACATTAAAAAAAAATTCTGCTATTATGTACATATTTAACTGCCTGGTTCAGGATTTTAGTTAAGATTGGTTTTTAACATTTATAGTAAAATGATGAATTTCTCCTCAGGGATACCCAATTAGTAAGAATCATATTCCCAGACAAGCGTGCAGAATATTTCTCTAGGCTCGTGCCTTGAAGAGGAAATTATTGATAAATATTATGCTTTACAATGAAGCTGGTATTACTTGGAAAATTCACAGGATCAGCACAATTCATATAATTAAGTTATTAGAGTCTTTGAGGACATGTTTAATATATATATATAAACACATATATAGTTATGTATATATGTATGTGTGTGTGCAAACACATATAATGAAACTGTATGGTTGAGTTAATATAAAAATTGTATCAGATTTACAATCCAGCCAGCCCTCCAGGAGAGTGAAAGCTAAGTCAACTTGATGCTGGTTAAGCCACACAGTCACTAAGAAGGGTGGATGGAGATGATAAACAAAGTAAAAATCTCCACTTCTCATTGCAATGAAATTATAAATTATACTCACTTTTTTCAGTATTTATGCTTGTGCTCTCTGGTTTTTCACTTGGAATATCATGAAATTTCACAGGAACATAGAGAGGTTCACTCTGGAATGCAAACAAAACAGAAATATAACATAAATAAAAGCCAATATATGGATTAGAACTTAAATGCCTGCTATATACACATATGATTCAAAACATAGCTATTCAGCAGCATGTTTATACAGGCTAATAATCCCCAAATGCAGTAAAAGACTTAAGAAAATAACCTCACTAATCCACACAGGTACAATAATAGTTTTCAAATCATTTTAAAGGTTGGAAATGTAATAGCTCTGGCAAATAATAACAGCTAATATTTTAATGTCAGACAGACTGTCTTCCATCCCTCTTTATTCCTGCATTTAAAAACTACTTATTGAGTGTTAGTTATGCTAGGCTCACATGTGTATTTCCAACTATTAGGGGATCTGTGCTAAATGGATAGTTTGCACAAGGTAGTTTGGGTCCAGATTGGGAAAAACAGCAAAACCTGTTTTCCAAAACAAAAAAAGTAACAAAACAAAATACCACATTCATGAAATACAATCCAGGCAGAGTTCTAGGTACAGTGATTAAGGGTGAATCAAATGAAGTATTTTCCTCAATGACCAGGCAGTCAAAGGGGAAGGCAGACAATAGCCTCATAATTTTTGGTGATTCCAAATGACTCAATTGGTTTTACAAATGTTCTCCAGATGGTCAATATTAAAACACAATTCCTGAAATAGGTTGTTTCTTAAAAATTAAAGGAATCACTAAAAATTCCTTTGTCTTTTAATTCCTAGTATAGAACAGTGGCAATGAAAAATAAGCAGCAATGAAAAGACAATGAGATCTGGAAACTGCTGTGGTCTTTTTGTTATATGAAATTTTCATTACAGCATTTGGCCTAGAATAATTAAACATAGTTATCTTACAGATAAAATCAAGAATTATTAGAATAGTCAGAAAAGTAGGTTGCCATCTCAATTCTGTCTTCTGCACTGAGACCCAATTAATATTAAGTTATCTTGTCAAGGCCAGGCTTGGTGCCATATGCCTATAATTCTAGCACTCAGGGGGCTGAGGAAAGAAGATCTTGTAACCTGGACTACATAGCAAAATTATGTCTGGAAAAACAAATAGAGAAGATATATGGCATTTTTTCCAAGCTTTATAAATTCTTCATAGAACCATCTAATATGCCAAGAACTCAGTGGTAGTTCTAGAGATAAAACACTGTACTTTCGATAAAGTTACCAAAATAGAGGCTCACACAATGGTGTATGTATATTTTTTTTCTCATTTTTTTTTTTTTTGTTGTCAGTCATGAGGCTTGAACTCAGGGTATGGGCACTGTCCCTGAGCTTTTTGGCTAAAGGCTAATGCTCTACCACTTTTAAGCTAGAGCGCCACTTCTGGTTTACTGGTGGTTAACTGGAGACAAGAGTCTTACAGACTCTCCTGCTTGGGGTGGTTCTGAACCTCTATTTTCAGATCTCAGCCTCCTAAGTGGCTAGGGTTACAGGCATGAGCCACCAGCATCAGGCAAAAGTAGAAACCATGTTTTTGTTTTTGTGCCAGTCTTGGGGCTTGAACTCAGGTCCTGAGCACTGTCCTTGAATTTCATTTGCTCAAGTAGTGCTTTACCACTTGAGCCATAGCTCCACTTCCATAAATTTTAATATCAATTAGAAAACTTTAGTTTTAGTCTTATGCATATATAGATGCTTATTTTGCTTGATACCTCTTGTAGAAACGAATGTCCTTTTTCCAATTAGAAAACTTTAAAAGTACTATAGAATTGCCTTTTTTTCAGAACAGCACATTTGGAAATGAAAGAAGTTTTGTCAAAGATGCATTTTAAAAGCCAGGCTCCAGTGCCTCAGGCCTGTAATCCTAGCTACTCAAAAGGCTGAGATAGAAGGATCACGGTTCAAAGCTAGTCCAGGCAGGAAAGTCCATGAGAATCTTATCTCCAATTACCCTCCAGAAAGTTGAACAGCACTATGGCTCAAAGTGGTAGAGCACTAGACTTGAGCAAAATCTCAGGGACAGCACCCAGACCCTGAGTTCAAGCCCTAGAACCAATTTTAAAAATCCATTTTAAATAGATAACTTAGTGACTGGGCCTAAAAATGGACTTCTATACTCTTAACTACTAATACCCACTTGAAATAAGTATGTTAATCATTTAATTTGCTTGACTATTTTCTCTTCTCCCTCACCAAACACTTGTATTCGAATATACTAGAACATAAGCTGCTATTTCCTGAGCCTAAAACAAGTACTGAACACATACTAGGCACTATAAATACACTGAATAAGGAATGTACAATCTGCTTATATATTTTTAGAATCAAGTGAAAATATTTTTCAAAAAATAAAAAGAATGAGTATGAAGCTAAAAAGTTATTTAAAAATGGAAATATTGCCGTTTCATTATTATTACTCCTTAACTGGATTCCTCAGAAGTAGCTTTATTTCTTGCCGCTAGGCTCCAGAGCTCCCCAGGGAAGTACCAAATTATAGTTCTCATGTAGGCTCCCTAAAAGAGTCATGGTGCCATCAAAGCTATCTTCCAGCTATAGCTGAACAAGAAGTGACTTACCAAAGAACTATTCATAGTTGTATCTGTTGTGCAAGCAGCAAAGTAACCTTCAGCATCTGCAAACTAAATACAAAAAAAAAAAAAAACAGCCATAAAATTCAAGTTGTTACATAGTATTTAGACACAGCTCAAATAACTGATCCAAAAATTCAAGATAAACTTCTAAGAGCACAGCACCTAATGCCAAACAAGTATTCAAAATGAAAAGTAGGTGTCATATCTTGGTTTTATTGATGAAGAAGTTGAGGCTAAAAGATTTCATCAAAGTAGCAGAGGCAGGATTAAAATCCAAATGAATCATTTAAAACTAAGCCTTATTCCTTTCACATAGTACTACACTGATATCTCAGATAAGTGGGAGATTAAATTTGTAACTCAGTATTGTCATGACAATGGTTTTAACCTTAAGAACCCCTGAAAGGATCTCAGGGACTGGACTATACTTTGAGAACCAAATGCCACATTAAGTATGATTTCACTTCATACCCATAGCTTTCACTCATTCTCTCTGATGAAAGTCCAAAGAGGCAAGCAGAAAAGGTCAAAAGCTATGTACATATGACCAGATAAGATGATGTTAAGTGAAATGAGTCCCAAGATAGAGACACAAGTGGTTTTTTCTTTCTTGCTATTATTTCTAATGTATTTTTAACTTTTTTTTTTTTTGGTCGGTTTTGGGGCTTGAACTCTTGGCCTGGGCACTGTCCCTGTGCTCTTCAGCTCAAGGCGAGTACTCTACCACTTGAGCTACAGTGCCACTTCCGGTTTTCTAGTGGTTCATTGGAGAGAAGAGTCTCACAGAGTTTCCTGCCCAGGCTGGCTTTGAACCACGATCCTCAGATCTCAGCCTCCTGAGTAGCTAAGATTACAGGCGTGAGCCACCGGCACCCGGCATTTCTAATGTATTTATGATGTACTATGTGATATTTTTTTTGTTCCTTTGTATGTTCCTTCCCCCACAGTATAACCCGTTTTCACTGTATTTGATGTTGGTATAATTTGGGGAAGGGAAAAAACAAAATGTTTAAATAGGGATACAGGTTGACCCATTGAATCAATGAGATGTACAAGACACTATGTTGAAAAACAGACTTTACAATTTAGGTATGGGGTGGTGAGGGAGTGTAGTTGTGGAGGTGGGAGGGAAGGGATGGTAGGGGAAAAACAAAGGAGGAGGCAACAATGCTTGATAGGAAATGTACTCATTGCCTTGCTCATGTAACTGCAGTCCCTCTGTACAGTATTTTTACAATAAAAAACTTATTTAAAAAAAGTCCAAAAAGGTTAAATAACTGGCACAAAAAGTCACAGTACTGGAAAATGAAGAACATGATTCAAACACAAGAGTTTGACATAATGAACTGATGACAAGTTGGGATTTTGGTAAGAGTTCAACCTCATCTTCTGCTGAGTTAGGAACTATTGCAACCACTCTAGATGGGAATTTACAAGAATCAAAACCTTTAAAACCAGCATTACTCTTACCCAGCATTATGCTCTCAGAAACATAGTAACTGTAGATTACTATAAATATACCTGTTTATAGAAAAAAGTAGAAATAATCTTTTGAGTGTTAGATGAAAGAGGAAATGATAATGTACTATTTTGAATTTACTTAGAAAGGTATCTATCCAATCTTTAAATGTCCAGAGACTGTTGGCATTGTTTTTACTTATTTTCATCCTCATCTCCATGCAATTGATTTGGGCTACTTTAACAACTGTTAACAGTTCAAAGGGGTAGAATAAAGGAAAGAAAATACATGCTTTTGATTTGTCACAAGCTATTCTGATAAGCTGATTAGAATATTGTAGTTTTGATTCTACCATCACTCTCTTAAAGGACAGCTTAAAATCTGAATGTTCTTAAAAAATTACTATATCTTAATTGTGAGTATGCCCTTCCCCAACAAAGAAAGTTAGAAACTTACAAAAGCAGCATGTTTTCCTCGAAATCCTCTTGTACATTGTTGCCTCCATGGCTTCCAAATAATAAAGCCCAACAGGTACAGAACAAACATTGAGGTTTTTGCAAAGGTACTGAAGAATGGTTTATTGTACTGTGTAAAGACATACTGTGGATGAAAAGGTTATAGATAGCTATGAGATGACTTTAAACGTCATTACTCATCATAAAATAAGTTCATTTAGATGGAAAAAGTCAAAAGAAATTATAATAATCTTCTTGATTCATTTCTGAATACCCTATTTGCCTCACAAATAGATGATAATAATGCCATACAAATAGCAACAACATTTATAAAAAGTTTGGTTCACTGGAAAACTGCTATGTGCTAGGGACTACCGTAAATTAAGACAGGCTTTTCTGCCCTGAAAAACAAAGTAATAGAGGAGATATACAGATGAAGAAAAGCCACATAGTACCACGATAAGGGTTCAAAGTGCCATGGAAGCACTCTGAATTGCAGAAAAGACCAACCAGAGGGCAGGGAAGTTTCCTGAAAGGCTACTCTTGAGCTGGGTATGCAGAGACAAAGAACAATCATCTAAAACAGAGAAAACAGTACAAAAAAAAGCAATGACGTTGAATAGCATGTAAAGAAAATTCCATTAAGTTTAATGTTATTTGTATGTTATATAAAAACCTACAGATTCCATTTAAAATGGAAACATTAGTGTGGGCCTTCTTTTTGTCTCCTAGAAAATAATAATTCTATGTATTGAGAAAGCTTAGGAAAGATGGTAACTAAAGGACCCAAATGGTAGTCTGCACTATTTTACACTAAAAGAAATCATGGCTCCAGGAGGCAAAGGCCAAATCCAGGAATAAGGCAAACATTACAAGATAAGCCTGAAGCATCTTGTGTGAGAAAGCAAAGAGACATTTAAGGCTAGGATCACACTAAAAAGATCCCACAAGCAACCTGAAGGGACTCTCACTACTCAAAGATAGGACAATTCAGGCTTTAGAACAAACAGTATTAAAAACACATATTAAACATATAAAATATAAAATAATGTTAAAAATACTCTCAATGGCTAAAATTGGAAGTTGCTAGGCAATCCTACTCTAAAAGTAACAATGGAAGAAAATTAAAATACAGCCAATTGTTAGTAGATAAACTGTTTCAGAAGTAGTAAATCATAGTTGTGGAAAAGTTCTCCTTAAAGGATAGACTTAGGACTGAAGTGGCAAAACACTTGCCTGACAAGCATAAAACCCTCAGTTCACACCCCAGTATGGAGGTTTGAAAAATCACCTATAATCATATGAGTATTCAACTTTTATCTAAAATTTGATGAAGAATATTTCAAGTTTTTTTTTAAATTTGTATACATGAGTTCTGCGAGAGGAGTTTCATCATGACAAGGAATTTTATAGTACTTAAATTTGCATCACCCAAAACACAATTTTAGGCATTACAGGCTCATACTCTGATGGCACAGAAAGTACCCAGTACTGCTTAAACACTCAACTAATTCTACACTTAACATCTAACCACCCTTTTATAGGAAGTAAGACAATGACTTCAATGACATCCAAAAAAGCAATCAGCAAAATCAAGGTTCTGTGATATGTCTTAAAGAGAAAATGACCTAGTTTCTCCAACAAACCAACAGCATGAAAAAGAAGGCAGGGAGATAAACTTAAGAAATAACAGTGATTTAAGTAACAAGAGGAGGAGAGGTTGTCCTTGACATAAATGGGAAAATCTGAATATGAAGTGGATATCAAGTGATTTTTAAGGAATGAAGAGTTTATTTTTTAGATATGTTAATGGGTACTGATTTGGGTTTAAAAAACTAAAGAAATTATGTAGAACTTGCTTTAAAATATCCTAGGAAGAAGTTGTGAGCCAGGATAAGACTAGAAAAATTGGTTACTGATAAAGTGATAGGAAAATAAAGATTATGCTATTTTAATAAATTACTATCTTGTATCCAGTAGAGAATATCTACATTAAAAGGTGTTTTTTTTCTTTTTCAAATACACAAATTCATCTCAAAAGTTTAGAGAATTTATCTGGCTGAAAAATCAAACATATTACATATTATCTTAGATAATAGAAACATAGTTATAAAATTATCCTCTTACTAAAATACTTGATATTTTTAAATTGGTTATTTTTTCCAGTTTTACCAAGGTACAACAGAAAATTGTAGCTAAAATAAAAACTATATATTTATAATAAAGTGTTTTGACAGGTGTATACATTAGGAAATGATTGCCATAAACCAGTTGGTTGGGTTTTTCTTTTAACCTTTGGACCACAATGTTAAGTACCAGTTTCATTAGAGGCTCTTTTGTCAATAATTATATTACCTGTTAAGTAAAGCAATTTACTTAAAATTATAACTCTTAAAAGCTAGATTTAGTACTGTGAATGTTAAGTAATTTATATTGAATAAAATTATAGAATGTTAATCTAAACAACTATAGAAAAGTTTTAAAGTAAAAAACAAATATTGTTGTATTCCAAAGCCTAATCCCAGAAAGGCCAAAAACTGTTCTTTCATGCTATGATGTCAGTGTCAGCTCTTGGCTATGATGTGAGGAGGTCAGTGCTACTAAACTGCCTCTTTTGACATTTAGATCTCTTTTATAAACACTAGTCTCCTTCTATAACATGGGGTTGAAATGAAGCTAATTCCGAAGAGTTGCCTTTTCATAAGGACCATTTACACCAAGCAGGATTAGCATTAAGTATACAAATAGAAGGAAAAACTATCTCATGAACTCACATTGCCACCTTACTATCAATGTGTCATCAGTAAACACAAAACTGAAGCCAATCATTGTATACTCTGTATTTTATGTTTGAGTCAGCAAACACAAATGTAGATATATTCACACATGTGTATAACAGTGACCTATGCAGGAAAACATCATTTTTATTCATTTCTCCAAAAGCATTCTATTTTATTGTAGCTTTCTGCATGCTAGCCAAGTGCTCTCCTCACTGGGCCACACTCCCAGCCTTAAAATATTCTTACTTTCTACTAAATGCTGAAAGACTATCTTGTTTCTAAATGGCTGTTTGTGGAAAAAAATAACATTTATCAAGAAAGAAACTAAATTTTAAAAAAAGTAGAAGAAATCAGGAATATTCTCCTTCAAAGTAATCCTCCTTATAAGATATAAGAACACTGTAGGAATCAAGTTTTAACTTGAAAGGAAACCAGTATCAAAGGCTACTATATATTTTAACAGTATTTAGTTTTTAGTAAGTAAGAGATAGTTATGGTGAGTTATGAGTAATGGTGAGTAAGAGATAGTATTGGCTAACACCAATACTATTACTATAATGTAACATTAACTCTTAGGGAGAAAGTACTTACAGAAGTAAGTTCTGAAGAGGCCACCCAGATCACATCTACAAGCAGGAGAATAACAATGCCAAGAGCCATTCTCCGGCGCTGTGTGAATCCACTGTTCTGGGAATTCATTCGGTTCATGATAAACACACACACCATTTGTAGTCTGTTGTTTTTCCAAGAAAATAGAAATTTTTATTAGAGATTTTTTTAGCAAAGGAGTGTAAGTCATCTGATATTTGTTAATGTGAAATATTAAAGAAGCACACTGGAATTTACCTTGTTTTAAGGGCCTCTTTGAGATCTTCCAAAACAATGCCTGACCGGAAAAAAAAAACACACATATACACACACACTCATACACAAAATGAAGCTTATGAAAACATCAACAGCTCCAGATTAATTGCATCCTTATTTTTTTTTACTTTTTACCAGATTAATTGCATGCTTATTTTTATTTTTTTACTTTTTACCTTCAAACTGAAAGCAATGTAAAACTGTGCTCGATATATAACATCAACCCTTTCGTCTAGATTTTCGTGTGATCCATTATCCGTTTCAGATTATACTCAAGAGGTATAAGTACTGGGAGAAAAGGCAACACTCCACATATGGCGTATTGCTGGGGAAACACAAAACTCCGTTGGCTTCTCCCTCCTCCTGGGAAACGCACTCTGGGGACAGACAGTGTCTAGACTTGAGCTTGCATCTGAGAGCGTCCTCGATCTCAGGAGGGCCGGGGTGGGGGGAAAGGGGGAGAGGAGGAGAGTTAGTCATTTGAGAGGTGATTCTGGAGGGCACCCCTTTCCGCAAGCTTCACGTGCTAAAGGAGAAGGATCCGGCCCCCTACCCCTGTCATGGCATCCTGTTATCTTAGATGGAAACAGAAACTCTCTTAAAGACGGTTTCGAAAACAGCTGTTAAAAGCCATCTTCCTCCTTTTGGGAGGGGGAAAAAAAAAAAGAAAGTTGAGCTGGTGACAGCTCCCCGGGGAGCCAGGCGAACCCCAGGGGGGGGCGTCTCCCGGCCCGGGAGAGGCGGCTCTGAC
>NW_012267349.1:497523-520004 GCF_000151885.1 Dipodomys ordii | reverse complement strand
CGCCTCCCTGGCCGGCCGCCGGCGGCGCGCTGGTGACGACACGCCGGCGCGACGGCGGGCCGTGGAGGCGGGGTCACGTCTCCAGGGTGACGGCATCCGGGGCCGTGGAGGCCTGGCCTGGCGGTGGGGAGACTGGGCGCCTGTGGGTCACACCTGTCATCCGAACGACTCGGGAGGCTTCGATCGGAGGAGCGTGGTTCGAAGTCAGCCCAGGCAGACCCCGAGAGACTCTAATCTCCAGTGAGCCACGCAAAAGCCGGAAGTGGCGCTGTGGCTCCGGTGGTAGAGCGCTCGCCTGCAGCTGCAGAGCGCAGGGTCAGCGCCCCCAGGCCCAGGGTTCGAGCCCCACGACCGACCAAAAGAAAAAAAAAGTCCGTCCGCGGGTGCCCTCATGGCAGGCTTGGCCGGTCAAGTGCTCCTGGGCTCCGGTCTCACCAGCCTGTCCCAGCCGTTCACGGACGGTGCAAGTGCTCATCCAGGTGGGGTATGAGCCTCTTCCTCCACCAATGGGACCACATAGTTTCGGGCGGCAAGGCTGTCAGCTTCCTGGTCTCTTGTTCTGCGCAGCACCTTGCCAGCATCGGTGGGAAGCGTGGCTCGTTCACAGGCTTCACTCCCAGACTGTGTTCAGGAGTCCTTGGAACGGTGGTCCATAGCCAAGTTGTACAGCGCTCTGGGGACCTGGACAACCTGAGGAGTCAGGAATCTGAAGTCAACCGTCTATGGGAAGAGGGCGTCCTGGGATGTTTTGCGGGTCTCATTCCTGGCCTCCTAGGTGACATTATTTCTCTGTGGCTCTGTGACTCCCTGGCCTACCTCGTCAACACCTATGCACTCGACAGTGGGGTTTCTACCATGAACGAAATGAAAAGTTATTCCCGAACTGTTACCGGATTCTTTGCCAGTATGTTGACCTATCCTTTTGTGCTTGTACCTAATCTTGCTGGTGGATTCCCTCCTTACTCCCCACTATCTACCTCTTGGATAGATTGCTGGTACATGCTGCAAAAAGAGGGAAATAGGAGCTGAGGAAATAGCTTGTTTTTCTGGAAGGTCCCCTGTGGGAAGACTTATTGTTATGACCTGAGAACGTTAATTTGAAGATGTGGGGCAGGGACAGTGACGACGTTTCTATAGTCCCAGATGCACAGAATTATGGGACCGAATGTTAATTTTTATACAGTGTGGCGTGCTTTTTAAATAATCATTTAATCTTGGGAAAATGAAAAGAAACCTAGCTTAACATGAGCATTTTTTTCCTGAGTACTCTGAAGGAAAAGTCTACTAGAGTGCTCTGTAAGAAGAGCCTGGCTGATATGCGAATGTTAAAATTAACCTGCAATGAGATATGACAAAATAAAACAGGACTCAAGTTACCATACACAGTAAGACCAAAAGAGGATAGTCTCAGGAGAAAAACACCAAATTGCAATACCCAAGCACACCTTCATTTGTATATAAAATAATAGGCATGCTAAAAAGAACGCTGAAGATAAGGAAACAACCCCATCTTAATTTGTCCTATCGTTTTTGATGACTCTGTATTCCTTACCTCATATATGGTGTATACACATGCACATATTAGGGAAGGTGGGAGCAAAGTACAGAATCAGTAGAAAGCTGGTGAAAAAATACTTCAGGGGGGCCCATCAGCTGCACAGGACATTGATGAAAGTGAACTAAGCAACTCAGGGTGGTGATGGGAGGGAGAGAATGAGAGAGAAAGAGGGAACAGCTGACACTAAGCCAAAGGAAAGAAATGTACATATCACCCAATTTGCAAAAACTGGTTTTATTGTTAAAGATCATACAGTTCATAAGCAATGTAGATTAAGATAATGATGACTGTCACTGTGCAGATTAAAAGGTATTTGTGACTTAAAAAAAAATTAAAGAAGATCCTGGCATAGTTTCTGCCCTTTAACACCTCCTGACCATCTCAGATACTCCTTTCACTACCACCCCTGCATATATATACCTTTCCAAGGCCAAATCCTCAGGTACTTCAGTGTCTGTCTTGGAAAATTGCTGTCTGATCTGCTAGTATCAGTTCTGAATGTCATTTTTTGTTTTATTTTTATCAAGAGAGATAGAGATAAAACAAAGGGCCTTGCACATATTAAGAAAGCATACTACTATCTGGCTACAAGTAACCTTGACCTCCTGGTCTCAAGTGATTCTTCTGCTTTAACATGAGTACCTGAGGCTAAAGGCCAAGGCCAACTTCCACTTTTACCTCCATGTCAGTAAGTCTTAGTAACATGTTTTATTTTTTAACTTTTTCCCTCCCACCAAATCCCAGCTGTACATTTTCTAATACTCCATATAATTGAAGATTTTTGCTTGGCTTTCACTGTATGTATATGTATATCCACAGTAGGATAGTGCTTATTACAGGGTTGTCAGTCAATATCTGTTAGATAAACTTGAACATCCTGCTGTCTCTTGACCTTTCAATATACCTAATTCCTTTCCTAAGCTATTTCTGTAGGAGGTAGTTTTCCTGGTTTCACAGGCATGACCGTTTATTTTTGCTGATTTCACTTCTCTTCAAAGTTAGTCGTTTTTTTTAAAATCTATTATAAAAGTTGTAAAATCTCTCAAGTTTCATCAGGTATGAACTCCAACACCTATACAGTCTAAACACTCTAATTTCACTCAAAAATACATATGTTGCCATATGGATGTAAAATCAAAGCTTTTAGTGTGTCTATAGGGCATTCACTATGTAACTCTCCATTATTCCAGTCTCAAAGACTACAGTTTAAATCTAAGCCCTAGTAAATCAACTAATTATGAGTCTTTGGGGATTTTTAGTAATGGAAACAACCTACAATAATTCTGTATATTCCAAATAAGGAAACAAATGAACACCCAAATATGAAGAAAGATATTTACAGTCAATCTCTATGTCCATGGGTTTCATATTTATGGAGTCAAACATCTGAAGATTGAAAATATTCAAGAAAAACATCAAATATGTACTGAATATAACAATGATTTTTCTTCTATTACCTAAACAATATAGTGTCCAACTGTTTAATAGCATTTATACTTTATACTAGGTACTATAAATAATTTACAGCTAATTTATAGTGTATGAGAGGATATATATAAGTTAATGCAGACGATATAAGGTATGTGGTCATCAAATTTTGGTATCCAATGGAGGTGAGATATGAGAACCAATGCCCCAGGAATACCAAGGAATATGTGTATTCACAGCTTGCTCTAGTAAGCGCAACAGCCACCATCACTTGTATTTGGCAGTGACTCAAAGGCAAGCAGAGAAGAGTAAAAGTTTTATAGTGGAGTAAGATAAAAGATTGAGGTATGCTTTCCAGGTATGTCCATGACTAGAGGTTATTAGCATGGCTAAACTGGTGGCAAGCTAACTGGAAGCAAAGCATTCTGAGTGGTTGGCTACAGGGTATATATTTGGTTTTTCCAAATTGCAGTTACTGGTCTAGTCCTATTGTTCTGTGTTGATATCTGTAAATATTGTGGTTACCTTTTTGGTCTGATTCATTTAGAGGCTGTAGTAAGAGTTCTATTTTTGCATATGTTCTATTTTGCATATGGACATTGACTGTTTTTATAGTTATTCTCTAACATATGTCTATTTTATATATATTCTCTGCAATACCTACTAAGATGTTATACACATGATCTGTTGGACAAATATTTGTTGATTTCATTTGCTTCTAAAACATGGTTAAATAGATCAAGAGTAAATATATATATGTATATATATATATATATATATTTCTCAAAGACTTCTCTTGAATTTGAACCTTACTGCATTTATTGGGTAGGTCATATACTTGGGAGATTCTGAGATAACTAAGATACTAAGACTTATTGGGTGTAATCATATCCTGGGTTTCATGGTGTTTATGGGCAAGTTGGAGTAGCAACATATCAACAGGTTTAAATGAAATTTCCAGTAAAAGTTCCAAACATCTATAGAATAAGCAGCTCTAAGCAGTGCAAGATTGACCCCATAATTTCCATGTTTTGTCTATGAATCAGAATTTTCATGACTTAGTTTCTTTTTGCATATATAGATAGGGAAGATTTCAGAAAAGAAGTAGAAAATGAGCTTGATGTTTTGATGTGGTGGGGCCTCATACATGCTAGACAAGAACTTTACCACCAACTACACCCTCAGCTCTAAGCCTGATTTTAATGATGGGTCAGATCTTAATAAGGGAGGAAAGGACTTTTCACTAAGCAAGTTTATAAGTATGGCCAAGAAAAACAGGTGTGTCCAGATTTATGGGATAAAACTGGTTTGGCAGAGCATAGTATGAGAAGTGAAGCAATGAGGAATAAGACAAGTCAAGTGAGTTCTGATCATTTAAATATGCTATAGAAACTAGGGAAGAGAGGCTGGCCTTTTAGTATTTATGTGATGAGACAAATGCTATACCACTGAGCTACATCCACAGCTGGGAGAAACACTTAGCAAACCTGATATTATTTGGTATCTATTCCATGTCTGCCAATGTGGTTGTATTGTCAGAGAACCCACAGGGCCTTCCCTCTGGGAAATAATTTTATAAACAAAAATGAGTAATTAGAGAAAACATTTACTAAGCTAGAAGATGCTGAATCTACATGCATTTCTTTAGTATTTCTTTAGTGGAGCACTGTGGAGACCAAATACATGCTTGTTTTGAAAATGTTCGAGCTTGAGTGTCACTTTCTTTTCTGTCTTACTTTGATGGCATAATTTAGAGAGAATTGGATATGAACATAAAAGGCCCATCTGATTGGCTCTTGAGCAATTTAAAATAGTATTGTGCATTGTCAACCTGTGCCTTAAGCCATTTGGCCAGGCCACTGCCATCTGAGTGGCCCATGCCAGTAAACTAGAGCACAATAACAAGGAGCTCCCATTTCTCAACATACCCTAACCTCCTCCTCCTCTCATTTTCATGTACTCAGATCCTGATATCACCCAGTATAACCCTGGCTCTCTCCTCATTGGATCAACACCTGACCTTGTCTATGCTTTAAGTCACTAAGAAGAACCCACCTTGAGTCTGAAAGTCTCTGGAACCACTTCTCAGCTCATGTGGCTAGTGTATAGCCTGGATTGCCTCTTACCCCAAAAGAGAAAATTTAAAGGTTAAAAAAAATAGACTAGCAATGGTATTTGTTACAGGTTGTTATACGTGACTCTGTGGTCTCTTGCTTTGAGTAGAGGCCCTCAAAACAAAAAAAAAAAAAATAGGCAACAAAAGCAGTCGCAGTCTAAGATGAGGTATTATAATATTAATATGGAACTTACAAGTGGGTGTTCCAACCCAATTTTCCCATCACATTCATACCTAGGCTATATGTGTAAGTGAAGAATCCATGTAGAGAGTTGAAAAGACTGGAGTATATCAATTTTGTAAAGAATCATCTTACTCCAAATAGCCAATCACATCCCAATAGGGGTTCAAGAAGGTATGCACACCCACCCCTTTCTCAAGCCAATCAAGGACAAAGGAGTGTTCAGAATTATCAACAGCAACAACAGCATTATCACCTTTGCCTAGATGCCTGCTTCCATTTTTCTTTAGCAATGCCTTAATAAATCTGTGTTTCTCCTGTCACGGTAAATTCTTCTATTAATTTCGGATTCACAAAGTTCTGACAAAATAGTGTCTTGGTTGGGAGGACTTGAAGGAATTCCTTCTTTTCTATATGAGGATCTTTGCTGGTACTGCCCCCAAGCTTGGAAGTAACTGTGGGTTTCTGGCCAGAGCTCCTCTTGGGTGTCTAAAACCTATCACTTCAGGTGTAAAGTACAGGAGACTTACACTGACTCTTGCGCTGAAAATTTTACTTCCCCTAAAATTTGTGGGTCTTTGACCAGTGCAACTATCTGGTAAAACCCAAAGATTGTGGGAAAGGGTTTCTGTCCACCTGCAGTCACAAGAGTAAAAAGCCTGTTTGTCCTCTCAACAGTAAGCCTCCACTTCAAACACATGTGGATACTCTACCTCTTTCCTCACATTTTTACTTTCAAATTCTCTTACCAGCTTTTTGAACATTATCTCTAGCCAACAGGATTGTTTCTGCCAAGTGGTCAGAGTCTCAGTACAAGTTGCCATAAAGTTATGGCAAGATGATGTTATAACATGTTTTATGTTTTTTGTTTTTGTTTTTGTCGGTTGTGGGGCTTGAACTCTGGGCTTGGGCGCTGTCCAGATGCTTTTCAGCTCAAGGCCAGCACTCTGTGGCTTGAGCCACAGCCCCACTTCCGATTTTCTAGTGGTTTATTCTAGGTAAGATTCTCACAGACTTTCCTGCCCCAGCTGGCTTTGAACCGCAATCCTCAGAGCTCAGCCTACTGAGTAGATAGGATTACAGGAGTGAGCCACCAGCGCCCCACATAACATGGGTTTTATCCCCTTCCATCAGACCCTTCAGTGCCACTTAGTTCACTGCACCAGACTTCCATACAATTCTATTCCTGTTTTCAACTAGACTCCCATGTATTTCCACAGATAACACCACAGTGCTCTACCAGGCAAATAGGCATACAACATCTCTTAACTCTCTCCTACTCAAAGCAGTTACAATAGGATGAAACATTCACCCCACTAAAATCTGAATTGGTTTTGTTTTCGCTGGAGGATGTAGAGGAAAATCCCTCAAGGAGCCACGTTGGACAGGAAAATACCCAGGACTAGGTGTAGTGTGGAAGAAAGCCTGGCATGTGAAATGGGCCAGATGAAATGTGGAAGTAAATGCCAAGCTGGTGGGATGTTCCCATGAGCACATAATTCAAACCATGCCCCTAGGGAAAACAAATAACCAATCAGCAAGTCCCATGAAAAAGAAACCGTAATCAGAAAAATCTAGAGTCACCACAGAAAAGCTCCTCCCCAACTCCATAGCCAATTAGCAGCTCCTGTAACAGTGTTATGCTCTTTTGCCTAACCGCCTGCCATTTTTCTTTAGTGGTATCCTAATGAGTCTTTCTTTGTCTTGAAAAGAAAGGGGGAGAAGGAAAGGGGAGAAAAGGGAGAGGAGAGTCAAGGGAAGAAACAAGGAAAAAAAGAAAAAGGGAAAGAAAGAGGAAAGAAGAGAAAGAGAAAGAAAGAAAAATGCAAAGATCCAAACATGTTGGTATCTGTTCCCTTGAGTTTAAGTACTAATACCAAGCTGGTAATTGAAGGTAGAGATGAGAGGATCTGGGAGCCTACTGGAGGCATCTGCCCTCATGGTAAGACAAGGAAACTGATGGGAACAACTTATTCCAGGCTGGGAAAATCAAGATCAGTTTCTTATAGACTGTCATACTCTTTCCATTAAGAAGGAGCCATATTGTTTTTGTTTGTTTTTAAGTTTAATTTTATTGTTTATTTCTCCAGGACAATCTAGCCTGCAGTCTACTTGGATAAATTTTACAAGCTATTTTTCTGCTCTTTTTTTTTAAAAAGTTGGTTATGGGGCTTGAACTTGGGACCTGAACATTGTCTCTGAATTTCTTTTTTCTCAAAGCTAATACTCTACCACTTGGAGCCACAGCACCACTTCTGGTTTTTCAAGTAGTTAATTAGAGATAAACAGTATAAACAGTCTCTTGGGGAGTTTTCTGTCCAGGCTGGCTTCAACCTGTGATCCTCAGATTTCAGCCTCCATAGCTAGGATTATAGGAGTAAGCCACCGGTGCCTGGCTAGTTTTCTGCTCTTTCTAGTTTTAAACTTTAATCATGTTTCTCATGATAAGGAATGCTGCAAAAATAGTTCAACAAAGAGTTATGATAACAAAATAAGTTTCATCCATTCTACAGTGTTTCAGCCGTATTGGTTTTTTTAGTTTTTTAGGGTATTTTTTTTGCAGGTCATGGGGCTTGAACTCGTGGCTTAAGCACTATCTCTGAGCCTCTTTGTGCTCAAAGCTAGTGCTCTACCACTTGAGCCACAGCCCCACTTCTGGCTTTTTCTGAGTAATTTACTAGAGATAGGAGTCTCACAGACTTTTCTTCCCAGGCTGGCTTCGAACTATGATCCTCAGATCTCAGCCTCCTGAATAGCTAGGATTATAGGTGTGAGCCATATTGTCTTTTTTTAAAAAATAGGCATTCTATCCACTAGGGCTGCATAGAGGGGTGTGGTACACACAATTTATAACATCTGTGCGGCCAAGTGAAGAAGACAAGATCCATGTTTCCCAACAAAAGCATTCCATGCTAGCAAGAACTGTACCTGTTTTTAGGGTAAACATACAGTACCCAAATCTTCATGAGATGAGCTCAGAGCTTCATGGTATGATTCCATGGTTCCCGATTCCCACAACAGTCCATTTCAGATTACCCTTGTGATATCCCTGAACATAGAATAGGAAGCAATATATGAAGTAAGGTTCCATTACAGAGTATATCCACCACACAGATACAATAGATACAAGTAACCTCAAGACAAGAACAGAATTAAATAATTAGGAGATAATAAGTAGTTACTACTTTCATGCTCACTTTTTAAATTATAAGTTCACACATAATTTAATTTTTAATGATGCCTAGATTTAACAATCCCTTGCAAAATTCCCCATAACTTAACAAGTAAATTGTGACTCATTCCATGTAGTTCTAGCAACACTGCTCTATTATTTCCAGAAGGCAGAACGTGTCTAGACTGCAGCCAGATCAAACCATAAGACCTTTACTTTCTCTCACTTGGCCTGCCTACTCATGGTGGCATTAGACACAGCCAGATATGGAAAAGAGCCAGGTATGGAATAAAGAAGAGAACCGAGTCTTCCTTTCAGCTGTAGGTTTTCAAGCCTGCAATAAGCCTAAAAGTAACAGAGCAGTGCCAGGCACTGGTGGTTCATGCCTACAATTCTATCAAAGCTAGCCCAGGGAAACTCTTGTCTTCTATAAACTACTCAGAAAAGGCCAGAAGTGGGGGCTGTGACTCAAGTGGTAGAGCACTAGCCCTGTGCACAAAGAGGCTCAGGGACAGCACCCAGGCCCTGAGTTCAAGCCTAAGGACCAGCAAAAACAATTAAGAGAGGGGTGAGCACTAAATGAAATCATTAGCATAAGGAATCATAATGTCATTAGACTAAAATGGGCTTCCTAACATAACAGTACCAATACATTTTTAATGTGTACTTTTTCATTACAGTCCAGCAAAGAACAAGTAAAGCAAATAGGAAGCAAAGAGGTGGAAAACTGAGGAAAAATAACATCACCTTCTGTTTATAGTCTACAAAGCCCAATTTATTTCAGAAACATACACCCATGGGGTGCAGTGGCTTGTGTCTGTAATTCTAGCACTCTGAAGGGAGAGGCAGTATTATTACAAGTTCTAGGTCTGCCTAGGCTATACAGTTTCAAGAGGGAAAAAACCTTAAATTTGTAATTTTTGCTTCTCTTTTAACAAATTGTTATGTGAAACATTACAGCTCTTAAAAATACTAATCTTTTTCTGGACCGGAAATTCAGGGTGTACATAAAAAGATTTTGACAAGGTTATAGTTACAGTTCTGGTTAGACTGTCATGATGCAAAAGCTTAACTGAGGATGTAGGATCCAGTTCTAAGAGAGCCCACATGGATTTCTACAGACAGCTCCAGTTTCTCCCCATGTTGGCCTCAGCAGGCTTTTTATTGTTGCTATTGTTTTGTTTTGTTTTCTAATGTCAGAGCTCCCAGGTCTCACACATGCTAAGCAACCTGTGTCCTACCGCTAATCTATACCACATTTCCGCCACAGGCCTCTTGAATGTCCTCAAGACAGGTGGCTTACTGGCTTCTCAAAGAAGTACTAGAGGGACAGCAAGGAAGAAGCCATAGTATATTTCATGACCTTGCTTTAGAAGTCCCACTATCCCTTACACTGTATTCTGTTTATTAGAAACAAGTCACCAAGGGTAGCACACATACGACAGGAAGAAAGTCAGGCTCCACCGTTTGTAGTGAAAACTGAAATTCCAGAATACTTTTTAAAAATCACAACAGCCAATAAAGATACCTGAATGAGTGCAAATGGGTTTGCTATAGTGAAGATACCTCAAATCAAGATGTATCCTTTCAATAACTTTATTGAAAACAGCATTATAAACTGCTCAATTTCTTGCTTGTACAACCAGCAAGCATCATGCTAGACAATGTGGAAAAAAATTTACTGGCTCTACAGATATTTACGAAGTGCCTTCATATGCCACCCTCTCTCCTATCCTAGGATGGCCTTAACTTCAAGACACTGGAGATAGGGCAATAAACATAACAAAGTCCTGTCTTTCTAGCTTCTTTTTTTTAAGGGTGGCAAAAAAGACAATAAAATAAGCAAGTAAGTACATAAGGAAGTACATAAAGTGTTTGTAAGTGTTCTGACAGAAGAACGTGGAGATGAGAAAGTGCCTAGGATAAAGTGTTTGTAAGTGTTCTGACAGAAGAACGTGGAGATGAGAAAGTGCCAATTATCTCTTAGGTGGTGGCTCTACAAGGGGAATGACTCTTTGTAAAAAGTTAAGATTGAGTCAGTAAAGCAGTAAAAAGTAAACTCAGTAAAGCACGGTGTGACTAATGATCCAGGTGAAGGATTCAGGGAACACCAGGTGTGGATGAAGCCATGAAGCCTTTCGGGCAAGGAGGTAAAAGAAAGGACTGGAAAGACAGCAAATAATGCAGTCCTGAGTATCTTTGCAAAAAGTCTACCTTTTATTTTTTATTTATTTTTTAATTTTTTATTTTTTGGGGGGCCGGTCATGGGGCCTGAACTCTCGGTCTGGGCACTGTCCCTCAGCTCTTCAGCTCAAGGCTAGCGCTCTACCACTTGAGCCACAGCGCCACTTGTGCCTTTTTTCTTTTTGCTTATGTGGTGCTGAGGAATCAAACCCAGGGCCTCAAGCATGCAAGGCAAGCGCTCTACCACTGAGCCACTTTCCCAGCCCAAGTCTACCTTTTATTTATTTATTTATTTATTTATTTATTTTTTGGGGGGGGGTTCGGTCGTGGGGCCTGAACTCTGGGCCTGGGCACTGTCCCTCAGTTCTTCAGCTTAAGGCTAGCGCTCTGCCACTTCTGAATTTTTTTTCTTCTGCTTATGTGGTGCTGAGGAATCGAACCCAGGGCCTCATGCATGGAAGGCAAGCACTCTACGACTGAGCCACTTTCCCAGCCCAAGTCTACCTTTTATTGTTAGTGTAACACACACACTGTGTAGTGCAATACAAGGGAGTGGCAATATCCTATTTAAGTCATGTTTGAAAAGAAAAAAGAAAAGGATACATCTAAAGGTTATTTGGCGAAGAGAGATGATGATACCTTGGATTTTAAGGCATTAGGAAAATGTGAAGAAATATATAGATTGAAATAGATTTTGGGCATGGTGCTAATGAACTGGAAGTGAAATAACATGAAGAGTATTAAATATCCTACCCAACAATTTACGTTTCTTTAGGGATGAAAAGATGAAGGGTGAATGGAGATAGCTATACTTTCTCACTGTAAATGTTGCAAGCTTTAGGCCTGCACTTCCTAAGTTCTGTGTGATTCAGCAGTTTCAACATATTCCAGTAACCTTGAGTTAGTGTACAAATGCACTATCTTAGGTAACATTGAAGCTATACTTAGTCACATGCCACAGGGAGAGTATAAACAGACACTTCTGACAGACAGGGTGGTACTGCTGGTGCAAGGTGGTATTGTGAGCCTGTGAACAGCAAGCAGAGTCTCTGAGTCTGCCCTGCAATGGGCCAATATACAGAGGACTGATATGCAGTATGCTGCTGATGGAGCAGTGTTATCAAATCCTACTCAGTTATTTTTAATAGCTATTGGAGAATAAAACTCATGGCAATTAGTCTAGGTTAGGGGTACAAAAATAATAAGAATAATAGGTGGCCAATCCAAGCTCACAAATAGGATGATTCAAGAACCAACCAACCAGCTAGACATGACAGCATACATCTATAAGCCCAGCATGTGGTAAAAATGAGGCAGAAGAATTAAGAGTTGAAGTCCAGGAAGGGATGGTGGGGAAAAAACAAAGGAGGGGGTAACGTACTCATGACCTTACTCATGTAACTGTAATCCCTCTGTACAGTATCTTTAATATAAAAATATATTAAAATAAAAAGAGTTGAAGTCCAACTGGCCTACATAGCAAGACACTATTTCAAAAAGCCAAAAATTAAAACAAAAAGGGAAGGAAGGAAGGAAGGAAGGAAGGAAGAAAGGAAGGGAGGGAGAGAAAGAGGGAGGGAGGGAGGGAAAGAAGGGGGAGGGAGAGAGAGAAAGAAAATAACGATTTGGCATACTAATCAGAAGACTGCTTAGCAAAAAGTAAGAGAGAGTAAATCCTATGGAAAATGTCCTTAATTTGTTCTCTAATAGTACTTTAATATCTTTGGGTTTCATTACATTTAAAGCAGTGAGCTATTATGTGTGTGGATATTAGGAAATTGGTAGACTATATCTTAAACTTTGTAAATTCTAAAATAGCTTGGATTCTGCTTTTTCATCTAAGGTCCCTTCTAGTTTTCCATCTAAGCTGCTTTCTAGTTTATTTGAATTAAGATATAAAATAGCTACTTTCAAAACCAGGAATTTGTAGGTGGTGAGATCAGGCAGTCCTCATCCTAGAATGATCTTAATTTCAGCTTCCTTGACAGGAGTTTGCCTTGTTAATGACTTCTTGAAACAACTCTTATCACTGAGATATCATTTCTAAAGTCATTAAGTATGAAAGCAACATAAAAAATAGAACAGGCGCCAGTAGCTCACACCTGCAATCCTAGCTACTCAGGAGGCTGAGATCTGAGGATCGTGGTTCAAAGCCAGCCAGGGCAGGAAAGTCTGTGAGACTCTTATCTCCGATTAGCCACCAGAAAACTGGAAGTGGTGCCATGGCTCAAGTGACAGAGTGCTAGCCTTGAGCAAAAGAAGCTCAGGGACAGTGCCTAGGCCCTGAGTTCAAGCCCCACTACTGACGAAAGAAAGAAAGAAAGGAAAGAAAGGAAGAAAGAAAGAAAGAAAGAAAGAAAGAAAGAAAGGAAGGAAGGAAGGAAGGAAGGAAGGAAGGAAGGAAGGAAGGAAGGGAGAGAGAGAGAAGAAAAGAAAAGAAAAGAAAAAGAAATAGGAAAAACGGATAAAAGTGATTAGAGTTCACTAGATTTAATGTTAACATTTTAGTAAGTGCTACCTTTTTTTAAATACTTCATTTTTGGAATAGTTTTACTTAAAATGGAGTCCTTGCCATTCCCTACAGCTTGCTTGTATAAAGGTCCTGTGGCATGTGAGAGCAGAGTCTTAAATATGGTCATTTATGACTCTTGTCTGGCAGAAATAAGCAATGAAAGAGATTTTTTTCTACATTGGATTTTTTAAGCACAAATGCAGGTTTCCAAATCACTTGGTATAAGTGAATACTCTTCTTTACAGAGCTAGCAAACACCACGTCAGGTACATCAAAACCAGTCCTCTGGCACATTCCACACAAACTGGGATTTGTCAACTGTATTTACCCTACATTTCCTGAAGTGTCAGTGATCTTTTGTCTTAGATAAATAAAAGAACTGAAGAGGCTGAGATTGCCTTTGGAAGCCAGCCTTGGCAGGAAAAGTTTGTGAGATTCTTATTTCCAATTAACTACTCAAAAAAGTTGGTAGTGGAGCTGCAGAGTGTTATCATTGAGCAGAAAAGCTTAGGGACCCATGCTCCAAGACTGGCAGCATAGATAGATAGGTAGGTAGGTAGATAGACAGATAGATAGAATAAACATTCTAAAGCTAATTCCAAACACTATTTATTTACCTATGCTTTACAACTGGTCCCTTACAGCTATGAGCTTCAACAGAAATGCACTTTCTTCATAAATTGCTTGGCCAGCCAGGTGCCAGGGGCTCACACCCATAATCCTAGATACTCAGGAGGCTGAGATCTGAGTGTCACAGCTCAAAGCCAGCGTGGCAGGAAAGTCTGTGAGATTCTTACCTTCAATTAACTCCCAGAAAACTGGAAGTAGCACTGTGGCTCAAGTGGTAAAGTGCTAGCCTTGAGTGAAAAAGCTCAGGGACAGAGCCTGAGTTCAAGCCCCACACCTGAACTCTCCCCCCCCCAAAAAAAAGATTACATGAGCCAACCCTATACTTCACTTAATACTGGAACCATTTCTAGTAAATACACTTTAGTGTGAATGGAGAGGAACATTGGGCAAATGACAAATCTCATACTTTTATTTATTAGCACTTTTCTCTTACATACCTGCTCTGTGCCAGGTAAGGGGCTTGTTTCATCATAGTAAGTAAATCAGAGGTCACCTTTGTCCCTGAGGAGCTCCGTCTCATGTGATGGTTTTGGTTTCTGGAGGCATTTTGGTTCCCACAATGGGCAAGGCCCCACCGTTTAGCCAGTCGAGACAAGGGTTACTGTTAAATATCTATAATACACAGATCTATCCTCCACAATAGTCATCTAGCCAAAATGCCAATAGTGCTCAGATTGAGATACCTTGCTCAATGAATGGAAGTATGTCAGTCACAGATTTACTATGCAGGATCTAAAGGTTCTCCTTGGAGGATTCTACCTGCTGAAAAACCCTCATTTAAAATGGAGTTGAACCAGGAGTGCTAGGGCATATTTTTATCCCATCTCTCGGAAGCTGAGTCAAGAAGACTGAAAGCCATCTTGGAATAGATAGGGACATACAATTGCAACAAAAATAATGGAAACATACACATACAAATAAATAAAAGTGAAGTTTTTCATTCAGCATAAGAGCCTGAAAACTGCAAACAGAAATAGGCCAGCCAATATAAAAAGTATAAAAATAAACAGTTATTTTTGATTACTATAATGTTTTCAAATTCTCATATGGGTTGCACCTAATAACCACAATACACAAAGTGTTTGGAAAAAATGTGTGTGTGTGTGTGTGTGTGTGTGTGTATGGAGGGTGTTGGTCTTGGGGCTTGAACTCAAGGCCTGGGCACTGTCCCTCGCTCTTCAGCTCAAGGTGAGTGCTCTACCACTTGAGCCACAGCTCCATTTCTGGCTTTTGGGGATGTTAATTGGAGGTAAGAGTCTCACGGACTTTTATTTTTATCCAGGCTGGCTTTGAACTACAATCCTCAGATTTCCACCTCCTGACTAACTAGAATTATGGGTATGACCCATCAGCTAGCACCCTGGTGCTTGAAAAGGCTAGTGATCAGGTTTCATCTATTCTCTAGCCCTATAAGAAAATCAGTGCTCAATCTTAGAAGCTAAGTCTGACCTCGAAAGGCTTGCTCTTTCTCTTTTCTCTTTCTCTTTTCATTCCTTCTCCCCCTCTCCCACCTTTCTCTCTCTCTTTTCTCAATTTCTTGAGCACTTACCGCTCATTTTAAATATAGTTATATTTAACTTGGAGCTATAACCTAGTCATTTCATGAATGAAAAAAAAATTCTTTCCAAGAGACAGCACAATAGGAAATTTCATCTCTTCTTTTTGTCTTCCTCTGGCTTAATATAGCATGAACTATGTAGCACATGCTAAAATAGGTGGTGCTTACTGATTTAAATACAGGAATGAAAACCCTGTATCTAAAATAAAAGCTCGTAAAGACACAGATGTAGAAATAGAGAGAGAGCATGAAGGAAGTGGCACTGTGGCTCAAGTGGTAGAGCACTCGCCTTGAGCTGAAGAACGAGGGACAGAGCCCAGGCCCAGAGTTCAAGCCCCACTACTGAAAAAAAAAAAAGATATCAGTACCCAGAGAGAGAGCCTGAAATATAAGATGACAACTAAAAAATGTAATAGATCAAAAGAAAAATATTCCTAAGTATAAGTTTCACCAAAGAAATAGCTAGAAATAATAAGTCAATAAATCTCTCTACCAAATCATGAAAAGTCTGTTTCTATTTCCTAATGACAATCTTCAAATGATATCAAGAAAATAATTCTTTATAATAGCTATATAAAAATAAGAATTAAAAAAAGAATAAATTTAACCATGAAGGTAAAAGACCTGCATGACATGGACCGGGCATGATGATGCATGCCTGTAATTCCCTATTTAGGGCATAGAGATTAGGAGAATGGGGTTTGGGACTAGCCAGAGCAAAAGGCAAGACTCCATTTGAAAGCTGGCTGTGGTGGTGTTCACCTATAATCCCAACTGCTCAAGAAGCATAAATAGGTGGATTGTAGTTTGAGGTTGGACACTAAACCTTATTTGAAAATTAAAGCCAAAGAATTATAAGGGGCCAAGTTTCAAGTGGTAAAGGGCCTGCCTAGCACACACAAGATTTTAAGTTTAAAGCCCATCACTTAAAAAAAGAAAAAAGTGTGCTGAAAATAGTGAGGAAAGAAATATGGAAAAGCAACCCGTGTTCATAGATTGGAAGAATTGTCATTAAAGTATCTATTATAACAAAACCAAGATACAAATTCATTGGGAAAAAAACCTATCAAAGTTCCTATATCATTTTTTATTATAAAGGCGATGTAAAGAGGCGCTGTAGTTATCTAAGAAAGGTAACAGGCACATTTCTATTTGAACAGTATTACCTCCTCTCTCATTTTCTGATCCAATGTCATTTTTTCAAAGGAAGAAGCAATCCTAAAACTTGTATGAAACCACAAAAGACTGAGTAGCCACAGAAATCTCTAGCAAAAACAAAGTACCACAATTGTATGAAGGATTGCGTCCTGCCTTTTTCCCCAGGGTCAAGCAAAGCAGCAGGTGTTTGCTCACATGCTTGTCCACAGGCAGGTCATTCTGACCTGGCCCCCAGGAAACAATAGCCCGCACACCCAGCATCCCACTGTGGGCCTGGCAAAGGACATTGCCCTTGATCCCAAGGAAACCATAGCCCATTTTTTATTCTCTTCGTCCTTGTTAAGCCCTATATAAGCCCACCCCAAAATTCAGTCCCTTGTACAACCTCCATACCCCCTTGCTGTTCCTCAATAAACAGTCCTTGCTTATTGATGATTGAGTCTGGCCTATTCCTTCTCCATTCCCCTCCATTTTCCCCATATGGTGCCAAAACCTGGGACTGAACCAGAGCTCAAAGTGGTAGAGTACTAGCCTTGAGGAAGAGCTGAGGGATAGTGCCCAGTCCCAGAGTTCAAGCCCAACGACAGACCCCCCCCAAAAAAGAGTTAATTCACAATAAAAAAGGATAAAAATGTAAAAAGTAAAAATTGTCTTACCCCAAAAGGTTTGTGTTTGTAGCAGATAGTATAAATATGTCTTGAGTTCACTTAAATAGTTTGTTTAGGTCAAGGTCCTTCAAATGAACAACTTTTAACTCAAATGCCATTGTTCTGTTTAATATGTAAGCTGCTTTGGATATAGAGCTAAAAGGACACCAAATCCTGCATTCTGTGTTGTAATCACAAAGGCCTAGTGATACCTACAATGTCTAAACCTTGATTAGTATCCCAAAGTGTTATATGCAATTAAGAATAACTGTATTTCTATTTGATCTCCTTGTTGCTTTAAATGGAAATAATAAAGGGTTTTAGTGACAAAGATCTCGGTTCAAAGCCAGCCTGTGCAGAAAAATCCCTCTGAGACTCCATCTCCCAATTAACCAACAAAGAAGCTGGAAAACCAACAAAGGCTGGAAGCATGGCTTAAGAGACTCTCGTCTCTAAATAACCAATAGAAATCTGGAAATGGTGCTATGGCTCAAAGTGGTAGAATACAAGCCTTGAGCAGAAATGCTCAGGGACAGTGTTCAAACCTTGAGTTCAAATCCTGTGATTGACAAAAGAGATGCCAACTGGGAAAAGCCATCCCATCAACAAGCACCTAGACCCCCAGGACAAATGCTAGACCTGGAGTAAGAGGGGAAAGTGTCACATCCAAAATGGAACTACCCTTTCAAAATTAACCAGAGCCAGGAGATCAAAAGAAAATAAATGCCCATCTAATTAATTAATAACCCATTAACGCTCATCTAATGTCCATTTCTATCTACCTTCTAACTGGAAAGGAACTTACATTTTTCCCTTGTTACCTGCTTTTTCTATATCCTATCAATACTATATAATCCAGACATCTATAGTCCAGTTTCATGAAAATTCTTCCTTCTCTGTAATGGGACAAATTGGACTTACATGCCAAATGGAACTTTTCTGGCTTATATTTGCCTGTGCCATTCATATCACCTGGTCTTGCCACCTTGTCAGCCTTTTGCCTGATCTCATCTTTTTCAAGGTTCTCTTTAACAGGATTACAATCCTCACTTAGTACCTTCAAGTAAGCCAAGGCCATCCTATTACTGCAACCAGAGGTTTCTCTTACACCGCCCTGCCCTGCCCAGCACAGACCTGGAACCTGAAGATCCCAGCCTCAAGGACTCCTCAGTGTCCCTATGTCAGCAGGAAGTAGCCAGAAAGACAACTGCTGACCCCTTTCCCCTGTCTACCTTCAGTCCAACCTTTTTGTGTATCCACAAGACCCTATATAAAGGATTTGCCTCTCCCCTCTAGGCCCAATCTTTTTATGCATCTAAAGATGGACTATGAATGATTGAGTCCTGCCTTATTCCCCAGGATCAAGCAAAGCAACAGGTGTGCATGCTCATATACACAATCAGGCCATTTGGACCTTGGCCCTCAGGAGACAATAGTCCCCACACCCAGCTTCCATTGTGGGCCTGGCCAAGGATATCACCTGAGATCCAAGGAGACCATAGCCCATTTTTTTAAATTCTCTGCTTCCTTGTTAAGCCCTATATAAGACCACCCCAAAATTCAGTCCCTTGCACAACCTCCAAACTCACAGGAAGATCTGTGCCCCCTTGCTGTTCCTCAATAAACAATCCTTGCCTGTTGATGATCAAGTACGGCCTATTCCTGTTCCATTCTCCTCCATTTTTCCAACATTGTACAGCAAATATACATAGTCAAAACATCATAGCACTGACCGAAAAATCCATACACAGACCAACAGAATAAAATACAAGGACCAGAAACAAACCCATGCTTTTATAGTACTGATTTTCAACTAATGTACCAAGAATTCACAATAGAAAAGAAACGTTTCTCTGAAACATGATGTTGAGTTCAATGTGTCAGTTTATAAGTACTTTGAAAACCCTCTATACAATTATTGAAAAATAATTTTAAAAATAGTTTTGAGACAATTGGATATCCCAATGCAGAAAAAGGAAACTCCACCTATCCTCAAACCATGTATAAAAATCAACTCCAAATCATCACAACTTAAATGTAAAACCTGAACTGTAAAACTAGCTGAGAAAACATATGCAAAAAGTTCCATACTTCTGTTTTAAATAAGAATTTTCATATATGATCTTAAGAGCACAAATAACAGAAGGGAAAACAGAAATAATCAGATTATATGAAATTAGAGGGATTTTGTATATCAAAGCAAACAATCAACAAAGTGAAGAGACAACCTACAGGATGGAAAATAACGTTCACAAAACACACATCTCTAAGAAATTGCTGTCCTAAATATATAAGGAACAGCAGCAACTCAACAACAAAAAAATGACCAGATTAAAAAAGTGGACAAGGTAGGTCCTAGTACACACCTATAATCCTAGCTACTCAGAGGATCACCATTCAAAGCCAGCCTGGGAAGGAAAGTCTGTGAGACTCCTATCTTCAGTTAACCACCAGAACACCAGAAGTGCTGCTGTAGCTCAAAGCCTTAAAGTGCTAGCCTTGAGCAAAAGATCTCAAGGACAGTGCCAAGGCCCTAAATTCAAGACCCACCCCTGCCAATAAAAAGCATTCAAAAGGACCTCAATAGATATAATAGACATTTTTCAAGACACACAAACATCCAACAAAATATGATAAAAAATATTCAATATCATTATGGAAATGAAAATTAAAAGCACAACGAAATACATCTTCACATATGTCAAATGGTATTATGGATTGCATGTGAACTATCCCCACGGGCTCCTGTGTGAATATGTGGTCCCCAGTGGATGGTGTTGTTTTAAAACGTGGTAGAAACTTTAGAAGGGCCTAGTTTCAAGAACTTGATTACTAGGGGTGGGGGGACTGCTTTTGAAGGTTATACATGGTCTCTAGTTTCTCTCTTTCTCTCTCCCTGCTTTCTCCTTCCTTTTCTCCTTCCCTTCCCTCCCTTTGTCCCCCTTGGTCTCTTTGTCTCTGCTTTGTCTCTGTTACTGTCTCTCTCTCTGCCTCTCTCTGTGTCTCTATCTGTCTCTCTGTCTCTCTCACTCTGTCTCTCTCTCTCTCTCTTTCTCTCCCTACCCTATCCCCCCCCAACCCAGGCTGTTATAAGGGACAAATTTTGCTCCACCCACCCCACTATCATGCTCTGCCTTACCATGGGCCCAGGAACAATAGCACTGGCCATGACTGAAACCTCCGATAATATGAGACAAATAATTCCTTCTTTTAAGGCATGCTCTCAGACATTGTGGTCACAGCTACAGAAGGCTACCACAAACACATAAGTATTGAAAATTATGTAGAAAAAAGAGAGCCCTTGTTTGCAGGTAATATAAATTGTCGCTGCTACTATAGAAAACAGCATTAAATAGTTCCACAATGAAAGTAGAAATATATTATGATCCATAAATCCCACTACTTGGAATGTATCCAAAGGAAATTAATTAAACCTGTGTATCTGCCCATGTTCACCGCACTATTCACAATAGCCAAGATATAGAATCAAACCAAGTTTATCAATAGATAATTGGATAAAGTGAGAAAACAAGAATATTATTCTTTGAAAGGTAGCAGTTTTGGCATTTGGGATAATTTGAATGAATGAGAGACATTTTTATGTGGTTTTTATTGTAAAAATATTGTACAGAGTAGTAACAGTTACATGCGTCAGGTAGTGAGTACATTTCCTATTGAGCATTGTTACATCCCTCCTTTGTTTTTCCCCTATCATCCCTTCCCACCCCACCTCCCAAACTCCTCCCTCCCCCCCCCCAAGTTGTAAAGTTCATTTTCAACATAGTGTCTTGTACATCTCATTGTTACAATGGGTCAACATGTATCCCCATTTAAGTATTTGGTTATTTCCCTTCCCCTCCCCAAATTATGAAAATGTATATACAAGATGCTGGGCACTGGAATCAAATACAGTGAAAACAGGGGTTATACAATGGGGGAAGAACATACAAAAGAAGCAAAAAAATCACATAGTACATTATAAATACATTAACAACAATATCAAGAAAGAAAAAAAACTTGTGTCCCTATCTTGGGGTTCATTTTACTTAACATCATCTTATATGGTCATATGTACATAGCTTTGCCCTTTTCTGCCTGTCCTAAACTTATACTAGTAATTGCAAATAAGGAAAACCATAGGACCTACGTGTCTTTGGGCCTGGCTTACTTCACTTAATATAATTGTTTTCTAAGTCTTTCCATTTCCTAACAAATGGGTCAGTGTCATTCTTTCTAATAGAGGCCTAGAATTCCATTGTGTATACATACCACATTTTCTTGATCCATTCATCTACTGAAGGGCATCTGGGTTGGTTCCATATCTTAGCTATGGTAAATAATGCTGCAATAAACATAGTTGTGCTAGTAGCTTTAGTGTGGTCTTATCTGTGAACATTTGGGTAAATGCCCAAAAGTGGGATTGCTGGGTCATAGGGGAGCTCTATGTGGAGTCTTTTTCTTTATTGTGAAAATACCATACAGAAGGGTTACAATTACATGGGCAAGATAATGAGTACATTTTTTATCAAGCATTGTTGCCTCCTTCTTTTTTTCCCCTTCCTATCCCTTCACATCACCCCTCCTCCCCTCGGCCAAAGATGTAAAGTTCGTTTTTCGACATAACGTCTTGTACATCTCATTGTTGTAATGGGTCCAACTGTATCCCTATTTAAACAATTTGTTTTTTCCCTTCCCCTCCACAAATATATCAACATCAAATACAGTGACAACAGGGGTTATACCGTGGTGGAGGGACATACAAAACAACAAAGAAATTATCTTATAAATATGTTAGAAACAATTACATGAAAGAAAAAAAAAACATTTGAGTACTTATCTTGGGTTCATTTCACCTAACATCAACTTACCTGCCATTTTCTGCTTGTCTCAGACATATACTAGTCATTACAAATAAGGGAAACCATGGGACCTATGTTTCTTTGGGCCTGGCTTACTTCACTAAATATAATTTTTCCAAGTCTTTCCATTTCCTAACAAATGGAGCAATGTCATTCTTTCTGATGGAGGCATAGAATTCCATTGTGTGTATATACCACATTTTCTTGATCCATTCATCTACTGAGGGGCATCTGAGTTGGTTCCATATCTTAGCTATGGTAAATAATGCAATAAACATAGTTGTGCTGGTAGCTTTAGTGTGGCCTTGTTTGTGATCATTTGGATAAATGCCCAACAGTGAGATTGCTGAGTTATAGGGAAGCGCAATGTGGAGTCTTTTGAGGAACTTTTTGCTTTCCAGAGTGGTTGAACAAGTTTACACCAAAATTGCAGTAGGGTTCCCTTCTGTCCACATCCCCTCCAGCATCTGTTGTTATT
>NW_012267349.1:425907-496068 GCF_000151885.1 Dipodomys ordii | reverse complement strand
TATTGCAGCATTATTTACCATAGCTAAGATATGGAACCAACCCAGATGCCCCTCAGTAGATGAATGGATCAAGAAAATGTGGTATATATACACAATTGAATTTTATACCTCCATCAGAAAGAATGTCATTGCCCCATTTGTTAGGAAATGGAAAAACTTGGAAAACAATTATATTAAGTGAAGCAAGCCAAGCCCCAAAAACATAGGTCCCATGGTATATGTCTGAGACAAGCAGAAAAGGTCAGATAAGTTGATGTTAGGGAAATGAACCCCAAGATAAGTATTCAAATGTTTTTTTTTTCTTTGATGGGATTGGTTCTAACATATTTATAAGATAATTTCTTTGTTGCTTTGTATGTCCCTCCCTCACGGTATAACCCCTGCTTTCACTGTATTTGATGTTGATATAATCAATTTGTGGAGGGGAAGGGAAAAAACAAATCGTTTAAATAGGGATACAGGTGGACCCATTGTAACAATGAGATGTACTCATCGTTATGTCGAAAAACGAACTTTACAACCTTGGGGGCGGGGAGGATCGGTTGGGGGGTGGAGGAGGCGTATAGGAAGGGATGGGAAGGGGAAACAAAGGAGGAGGCAACAATGTTTGATAAGAAATGTACTCGTTATCTTACCAATATAATTGTAACTCCTCTGTACGGTATTTTCACACACACACACACAAAAGAATATCACACAAACAATAGAATTTTATTAAGGCCTGTATATTGGATGTTGATATTATACCAAGTTCACTTTACTGAATTTGTTCATTTCTTGGATTCCATAAGGGAATATCCTTATTCATAGAGATACATCAGGAAAGAGTGGATTCTTCCACCATAATTCAACAATACTAATACTAGCAATAATAAGATATAAGTATAATAACAGATATAAAGAGATGGTGATAAAGCAAATATGGAAGAATGCTAACAGTTAAATAATCTAGAGGAAAGGTAAATGAGTTTATTGTACTAGTATTGCAAATAATTCTGTCAGTTTAAATTTTATAAGATAAAGATTTTTTTGGTGGGTCGTGGGGCTTGAACTCTGGGCCTGGGCACTGTCCCTCAGCTCTTCAGCTCAAGGCTAGTGCCCTACCACTTGAGCCACAGTACCACTTCCGGTTCTCGAGTGGTTTATTATAGATGAATCTCATGGATTTTCCTCCCTGGACTGACTTTGAACCAAGATCCAAAGATCTCAGCCTCCTGAGTAGCTAGGATTACAAGCATGAGCCACCAGCGCTCGGCTCAAGATAAAAAAATTTTAAACTACAAATGCACTCAAAATACTATGAGAAAAATTAACTTAGAGTTGGCAGTTGTTAGATTTCAACTTTTGTAGCAAAGAGTAGAAGTTTCCTGGAATGGAAACTGCTACTTTGCCTCCTAGTATAAACATAATTTCCTTATATGGCTACAGCATGACTCATGGGTAAAATGGAATTAAAGCAATTAAAGAAAGCTGTGATTTTCTTATCAGGCAACATATTTCAGAGTGGCATTAATTAGGATGACAACAGTTCACTGGCCCAGCTGGAGGGATACTATCCAGTTGGTAATTCCTAAACTGTCAATTCCCTTGAACTTCTAAAGTAGGTCAATGGAAGAATATGGTCTAGGCAATAGGTATTTTGGAGAAAAAAATTCCTAATTCCTTTTTCCTTCCCCTCTCTTTAGGTCTGGGGCTGAATACTAGTTTAATTTTCTTTTTTTTCTGCTATAGCAGTCCTATAGACTGTATTTTTCCAACCATTTCTATGTTCCCAAACTCAGGATGATTTTAAATGAGTTCAGACTTACACACTCCTTTGGGTCTCATAATAGTAAAGTAGCAAACCATCTATCAGCCCCATTATTTGATTTCTAATATTCTTATGTATTTGATTACTTCACTTAGTCAATAAATATTTAGTGAGCACTAAACTGCCTCCCCTGCCAGCCTTATCTCAGTAAATGGGCCTGTGATTCACCCTGTGGTCACTTTTCATTCACCTTTCTACACACTCAAACACATCCACAAGTTCTACCACTCCAACTTTAACATTCCTCCTTCGTTCAGCCAGCTACCTTTCACAATCTTCAGAGTTCAGCTTCCTTCACTACCTCCACTCCCACACTCATCTCTCTCATCACCTCTCACCTGACTACCAAACTGCCTCCAGATTATTTTCTAAACTGCATCTAGCAAGATCTAAAACTAGGAGTCAGAGTGTGGCCATATTATTCTAAGGCCCTACATTTGTTGGTCTGGAGCTTTCCTGTGTTCCAGCCATCCTTCCCAGCTTCTTTCTCATCTTGCCATTCCTTGTTCTTCCTGCCCGAGGGCCTTTGCAGTTGCCTTTCTATTTTTCCTCCATGATTTCTGAAGTGCTTAAGTGTTGATTTCTTCAGAGATATCTTCTCAATCCAGATAATCTGAAATCACTGCCCCTTCTGCACACACCTATACTATTGCTCTGCATTCTTCTACCTTGCTGTGTACCTTTTCCATAAAATTGGTCAGACACCGAAAACACAATGTGTCTGTTTTTCCACCAGAGGATCAACTTCATGGGTACAGAAAGCTCTTTTCTCTGCCTTTTCAACAATCAGTGACCCCCAACACAGAAGAAACCTCAATACCACTTATTTGTGAGTTGAATAGGACCTAGCGCTCTAATAATTTTTCATAGAGAAAGTTCCTGTTCTGAAATAACTAAGCTGTTACTTTTCCCTTGTCCTCCTGGAAACTTTTAAAGGCCAGGAATGTGAGAGAAGCAAGGAGAGATTAGCAGTTTGGAGGAGATCCACTTACATTTCAGCTTTGGCATTAGCTTGGTAGCTAAGGTGTCTGAGACAGGGGAGATGGCTGAAAAGACAACTGTCACACAAACTACCTTCTGTCCTGGACTTTCCCTTCACCTGAAATTCTACTCTTAAGGATTAAATTATTAACCCATCTCCATCGATATAGATTCTTCTTCAATTATTCAAATTATTAATAGGCTCTTAGGAAATAGGGTTGGTTGTTCACTACCCCTAGTACCTGGTACATGCTTTGAACAGAGTATCTAATAAATATTTGCTCACGAAATGAATAGATTCCCCTCCCCAAGTTTACTACTTCCTTTGCATTGCTGTTCATTGAAATTCCTGTTCTGCGTGCTTTGCCTTTTGCACTCCAAACTCTGGATAGCTCTTTTCCAACACTAATCATACCTCTGGATTGTTTCCAGAAAGAAATACTCTAGCTACTAGTTAACAGCAAAGACCTTGGCAGCTGAGATGAAGGGCACAGGTGCTTTTCTGAAAACTAATCTCTCCGGCCTAATGTTTAAACTTGCCAAGAAACTGATTCCAGCCCCTGTGTTCTCAGCCAGAACCATCCATTCCATTGTGGCTGCCCTCACTGCTGTCCTCATGCCATCTTTACCCATATCTTTTTAAGTTGGGTCATGTGTTCCTCATTCTGGAATTTATATTCTTTAGGAGTTGGAGCAAGGAAGAATTCCCCAATAAGTCAACATCTCTCTATACTCAACTAATCCATTTCTCTTTCTCCTCTGAAAATCTTACACCAATAAGATATTAGTAACATTTGTTCAAATAAATAAATTGTCCTGTGTCCTTGTCTAATTGTTTCTGAATTTAACTTCTTCCCACAAGCAAGGAGTACATTTTATTTTTCTTATCTATTTCTTCTGTACTTCCTACATAGTTGATTGCTTTTACTCAGCGTCAGAGCTCATCTTGTTGAATTAAGTTGAATAATAAATTAATTGCATTTGACTACATGAAAGATGTTATTATTACAAAGTTTTGCTAAAGCCATGGTGAATTCTCATCTTTGTTATTGACCACAGGATGTCACACTGATTGACATCAAGATTGAAGCCAAGTGCTAGTGGCTCATATCTGTAGTCCTAGCCAGTTGAGTGGCTAAGATAAGGAAGATCACAATTTGAGACCAGTCTGGGCACACATGGGAAGATAGTTTTTGAACCAATAGCTGGCTGTGGTGGTTCACATCATACTGAAGTTCCAGGCTAGACTGAGCAAAATCTTATCAAGCTCTATCTCAACTGATAAGCCAGGTATGCTGATTTCATCTAGCTATACTACAGGTAATAGATAGAAGGATTTCAGTCCAGGCAAGTCCCAGGGGAAAAAAAAAATCACTAGACTCTGCCTGAATGTGCCTAGGTTGTGTCTTAACAGAGCCTGCCTGAGGTTAATCCCTATAATGGATGTCCCTACCCTGATGCAAAAACACATAACTGAGTTGATGTTAAAAAATGACTCAAGAGCAACTTCATAAGCTTATATTGAAAAAGGTGGGTTGGGACAGCTTAAGCAACAATCAACATAGAAATTAGAATAGCTCCAAATATATACTGAATCAATTTCAATTCCACAAATTAGGCTTTTAAAATCCTTTGAAACTCATTTGTCATCTTTCTATGATTGTAAATATCAGCTATTTAGAAAAACTAGTTATTTTCTTTCCATGGAAATAGTCCAGCTAATTAATGAAAGAAGAGGAATAATGGAGTCTCTCTTTGGAAGGCTGTGGTTTTGACTAACCTTTTTACCCCTTCTGGTATCCACTTCCTTTTCTAAGGCACTTCACTGCTCCATCCTGTCAGAGCCACTAGAAATTAAGAGGGTCAGTTACTACTCAAGCTAAACTGAAAGCATCAACTAAGCCTTATGCATGGGATGATGCCAAGGAGGAGCAAAAGATAAGGCACCAGCTCCCCATGTTCTAGTTCTACCAAGAAAAATCTCTAGGTGAGAGCCAGGTGGAGGCACCTGGTGGGTGGACAAACATCTCACTGCTAGGGATCCTTGAATGAAAGGCTCTTGCCTTTGTTACAGTCCCAGTTATGGAGGAAGGAAGAGGGAAAGGCTTAGAATACAAACGTGTTGAATCCAAGTGCAGAAAAATGCCTACACTTAGACATAAGAACATGGTGGGCTTATATATTGTAAGTCGTTTAATACACTTCCCTGCAGAGATTGCAATGGTCTGGCAGTCTACCTCCATGAGAACTATCAGGTAAAGCTTTGCCATTGCCTGTGTCAATTCTTTAAAATCTGAAGATTTAGGCCTGAGGCTGACTGCTCATTTCTCATTGGTGTCAGGATTAATTTGTCACTTCTTGCTGTTGGATTTGGCCACTTGACTTTTGTTGGCTAATGAGATTAAGTGAAACTGACAATAAGTGAATTACGTGTTTACTACTGTCTGCTGGCTGAGATTCTTTGATCCTTTCTTATACGGCAACAGTTTAACTGATACAATCTTCATTTTGCAATTTTAAATTAAGTGTGAGACCTAGACAATAGTTATTAATGGCTGACAAAATTACAGAAGAAGAGACAGCTCGACATGATGTGCCTACTGCTAGAATTATGCAACAGCACCTACAAAAGAGGCTTGCCAAAAGGAAATAACATCAAGTAGACATAGATCAAGCATCTAGATCTAATGGATAATTTACAATAAACACAGATGATAGAAAAATATATGAAATAATTCTAGACTATAGATGATGGAAAACTCTGAGAGCAAATAATCCAATTTCTTCAATTGTTTGAAAGGTAGATGTGAGAAAAAAGGAACCCAGTAAAAATGACTTACCATCCATGGAATGTTCTGAGATATCAGAAGAAGATGTTTAGAATAAAACAAGACAGTGAAGATTGTGTGCTACTTGAATATTAGATATTTGATATTTTAGAGAATTATTGCCAACTGTTTTAGGAGTAATAGTAGTTTTGCAGTTGTTCAATGTTTCTATTATAAAATAGCTGTTTTAAGCTCCTCATAACATAGGATCCATTCAGGTAAATCTCATAATTGAGGCCCAGGATTTGGAGCATAGCTCAGCTGGGAAATTCTGCAATATGCTGTACCAATGGAAGTCACTTAGTGGTATTCACTTGGCAGAGTGTTCCCTTTGAGAGGAAGACTAGAAGGCAGGCTTGATTGAAACTTTGGACCATGGCACTTACATGTGACCTGTTTAAAGGCATCCAATGCAAACAAGCACTTCTCCATGGCAATGGCTGAAGATCCCACATAGTAGGTGGGGGATTTCAGCCCTGTTTGACAAACTTGAGGAAAAGGCACATGGTTTTGATGTCTCCTCCCCATCCCAGCCCTACCCAGGCCCTGTGTGGAATTTTGTCTTTCATATAGTGCTTCTACCTGGTCTTCAAGTAGGGAAATTAGACAATGGATTGGGACTCACAGTTATGTGACTTTGAAGAAGGTACTTATTTCTGTGTGATACATCCACCCTCAATATAATAAAGATTATTTAACCCACCTATTACACAGGATCTCTATAACCACTACTTTATATAATGTCCTCAGAAATAACTGTAAATACCTTGCAGCCCTCTATAAGGGTATGTTATTAGAAATATTATTATAAATATATATATATTAAAAACGTATAGGGCCAAGGGTGTGCCTCAGTGGTAGAGGAGATATATCTAGTATGCTTGAAGCCCTAGGTTCCATCCCTAGCACCAAAACAAAAAAATCTTCTCAATTTCTAGTATTTTCCACCATTTTTCTTTAGATGAACAGATGCTCTCATTTTCTAAAGTAAGATTTTTTTTTCCAATACCAGGATTGGACTCAGGGCCTTTTGCTCTTGCTCGTGGCTAGCACTCAACTTCTTGAGTCCCACTTGGCCATGCTTCCAACCATCTATTTATTTGTTTATTTGCTCATCTAATTTATTTTGCTAACTAATTGGAGATGGAGTCTTGTGGACTTTTTTGTTTTAGGCTGACATCTAAACATGACCCTTTGGATCTCAGCCTCCTGAGAAGCTAAGATTACAGACTTGAGCCACTCTTGCCCAGCTAAAAGTAGGAAAATCATATTTTGAATGATAAGGACATAGAGGTCAACCTCTCATTATGATGCATTTTCTCCTTGCAGTTCAAGCAACCAAAATTTTGTTCATGATGACAATGTTCTCATATTAAAAACTATATTTATTTTCCCCATTATTATTACAAGTATGGTCTTGTTTCTAAGTCTAATATTATAACATATTATTCAGAGATTTTGAGCAAACACCAAAATAATAAATAATAGTAGAAAAAGAAAACAACACAATTTCTCCTCACTCTTATACCAGGAGCTGTGTGTTTCTATGCTAGGCTGCATATGCTGATGCAGAACTTTTACCAAAGTGCTCATAACTGTTTGTGAAATGTAGAGAAACTGGGAGGGTTTATTTGCATTAAAATATAAATGGCTACTAGTTTTTTAATGTTCAAAACTATTTAGAAGCCAGGAGCAGGTGGCTCATGCTTGCATTCCTATCCACTCTGGAGGCTGAGATCTGAGGAGCATAGTTTGCAGCCAGCCCAGGCAGGAAATTCCATGAAGCTTTTATCTCCAATAAACTACCCCCCAAAAAAGCCAGCTCAAGTGCTAGAGAACTAGTCTTGAAGAAAAGAAGCTCAAGATTATTGCCAGCAACTCAAGCCCCAGGTCCAGCCCCCCACACACACAAAAATCCAAAACCAAAAATAACTAACTAAAAGATCACCATGGTAAAAACATATGGGTGACAGCAAGAAGGAAAAACAATGCACCTGGCAAAAGTGACATTGTGGGTTGGCTTTAGGGCTGATTTGCTTGCAGACATCATGTTTCTGTTCTTACCCTCCACTTCAGTCTAAACTGGCCATAGTAGGGCGTACAAAAGAAATGAGTGAGTGAAGTTATTCAAAGGTTCACAAGTAACCAGTATAACCTAATATGAAGGTTAGAAAAAGGGAAAATTATCAAATATTCATATTACTGCATACTTAATTTAAGGTGACACGTGGAAATAGTTAAATAGGATGGTATCTTTGAATCTTGGAGTGATAGCCTATTTTAATTGGTGGTCTCTACTGTGAGTAAAGTGTCTTTTCTATCAAAGCAGTTTGCTTCTTTCCATTAATCTTGAGAGAATTTTGTTAAGGGTTCCTGCTTTGGCCACGCAGCTTGGCCCTTTTAAATTACATTTTAATAATTTTTTTTCCTGTTGCACTGTTAGAAGTTCCTTGGCTTTAAATCACATCCTGTTAATTAAGCCACATACTTTTGCAGATTGTGAACCTGAGCTCAGCCAATCTGAGCACAGGGGAAAGCCCTGCTGGGTTAGAGATAAAAAGGGAGCAGTCAGACAGCTCTTTGTGCTTGCTTGCCAGGTTTTTGTCCAATAGAGAACCATTCTATAGAAATCAACTTTGCCTTGCTGAGCTAAAAAAAAACCAAACCAAACAACAATGACCAAAACCAACCTCACTACAAGCCAGCTAGTCAGAAATCTTAGATTTGAGAATGGTGGTTCAAAGTCAGTCTGGGTATAAAGTCCGTGTGACTCTTATCTCCAATTAACCACCAGAAAACCAGAGTGCCTCAGAGTGGTAGAATACTAGCTTTGAGCAAAAAGGAGCTCAGGGACAGTGCCTAGGCCTGAGTTCAAGCTCCAGAGCCAAACAAAACAAACCTGTCTGAATTTAATAGTTAAATATAATTTCCCACTCAAAACAAGGAAGAGATTAAAAGAATTTGGTCTTCATATCCCAGAATAGAAATTTGATAGTTTCTGAAAGTGATAAATGACTGAACAGCAATATAAACTAACAAATGAAAACAATATGTACAAGGACTCCATTGACCACTTGAGACCCTTCCAGCTGTCCTCAGTTGAGAGGGTAATGAGCTTTCGTTTCTGCATTCTCTCACCTCCCATATCCAGAAGAGGGCTGACTACAGGGCAGGAACCTTGAGGAAGGCAGCTCTCTAGCAATTTAGCTGGGAGATATCAACCTTTAATACTGATCTGTCCAAATCCTGACAGAACAGGGTCTATTATCTACAAAGAGGTATATAATGCTGTGAGCTCTGTGGACATTTAACTGGAACTCAGAAAATCACATTTCTGGGATTATTTTGTTGTCTTTTTTGGCAGGCTATTTAAACAACATGAGAGGAGAAAAAATACCTCTAAAGTTGCCTTTAATTGTATGTTTTTCAAGCAAACGGTTATCTTTTAGAAGAGGATAAAAGTAATAACAGCTATAATATCTTAACCACAGCCTCCATGGTTGTTCAATGAACTGGAAGACTTATGTGTCTTATAGTATTCAAATATGACAAAGACAAATGTACACAGTACTGTCAAACAAAGTCAAGCTCTGCTACATTCAACTACCTATAAGCTGTATCCTTTCATGTTAAACACTGTAAAAATGACAGTGTCATCTGTCAATTAAAAAAATTATAACAATGCTGGGCACTGATAACTTACACTTGTAATCCTACTTATTCAGAAGACTGAGATCTGAGGATCATTGTTAAAAACTCATCTGGGCAGGAAAGTCCTTGAGACTCTTATTGTAATTAACTACCAAAAAGCCAAAAGTGGACCTGTGGCTCAAGTAGTAGACTGCTAGCCTTCAGCAAGGACAGTGCCCAGGCTCTGGCCTCAAGCCCCAGAACTGGCACAAAAAGAAGAAATATTGAAACAGGCCCCCCTCTATTAAAAAACCCTAAAGTCAAGCTCTGTACATGATTCATTATTTTGCCTAGACATTTAATACAAATGTATTCTTTTAAATAATTCACAGTATAGTCTTGTAAAGTTTTCTTTGTCTAGAAGTTATAATCAAAATTTATATGTGTAAATAGATAGGTGCTTTTTTATAAAGATGTATAGATGTATATGTGCATATATAATATAGATATAAAGCCCCCTGAAAAGGCTGAAAGTAAAAATGCCAAAATATTACTAGTATTTCTATCTATGTGATGTGACTAAAAGTGATCTTAAAATTATTCTATTATATAAATTTTCTTCAATATTCATTATTATTCAATATTCATCTTTTGATATGTGAGTATATACATAATTGAGAAGGAAAACCTATTACTGAAGGGTAGACTTTCTCCCAGGGTACAAAGTGAAGATAGTAGTTTTTCTGGAGAAATAGAAACAAGGGAAGGCTCCCCAAGCAAAATCCTATTCTACATTAAGTTAATTCTGAAGAGACCTGCAGGGGGCACTAGCAGAATACTGTTATTTTGAATTGTAATACATTTTTTTAAAAGTTCCGGCAGGTCTGCAGTGGTGACTCTGGTCTGATACCCATACAAGTTTTTCCCCATCCCACCCACTGTTCACAAAATTGCAAAACTTATGCTTGTGTCCAAAACACCAAGGTTATCAGGGCAAATGCATGCTTTGTGTTTTGAATGTTCCTCTAATTCCTGCTTCTCTGTTATTCCATTCCCTATTTTTTTTCTTATGTTTTACAGGCACATTTTGAAAATGACTGCCTAAGTGAAATTTGCTAATTCTGGATTCTTTCAAATTGGACGTGTGATCTTAAGAGAGTCACTATGCACCCTGGGACTTGGTCTGTTTACCTTACTCAATGAAGGAACTGGAACAGGTTCCTTCTCAAGCCAAAGTTGGGAGATTCTGCAGTAATGAACCAACACAGGAAACTGAAGATTCACTCAAGATCTTTCCTCCTGGTCCCATTTCCTGACCTAGAAAACACTTAGTGCTAGTTAAGGACACCAAGAAACTATGATCCTAGGATCCTTTCTCTTTTCTTGCCTGAAACACTGAAAGGTTTGTATTTTTGAGATGCCTGCTTAGATATTTGTCCACTTTTAAACTCTTTATTAATGAGGAGTTATAAAAGTTATTGGCATATTCTAAATACATATTTTATACATATCTTTCATTTGATACAGATTATTGATTTACTAAGTTGTGTGTGTATGTGTGTCTGTGTGTGTGTGTGTGTGTATCTATGTGTGTGTCTATGTCTGTGTGGGTGTGTGCTAGTCGTGGAACTTGAACTCAGGGCCTAGCACTGTCCCTTAGCATTTTTACTCAAGGCTGGTGCTCTACCACTTGATCCACAGCTTCATTTTCAGCTTTTAAAAAATATTGTAAAATATTTTAAATATTGTACTGAAGGGTTAAGTTACATAAGTCTGGTAATGAGTGTATTTCTTTTTGATCGGTGTCACCCTCTCCCTCATTCTCTCCTAGTTTTTCCCCTCCCAACCTGCTTCCCCCCAAGTTGTATAGTTCATTTTCAACATAGTGTCTAGTGAGTATCACTGCTGAATTGGTTCACCTTTTGTCCCACAGTTTCTGTGGTTCTCTTTGTCCCACCTCCCCACCCAAATCAGATAAACTTATATACAAGACGTAAGGGCACCGAAATAAAAAATAGTGACAGAAGGGAATAAACAAAAAAAGAAAAGAATTAAAAGAACTGTAAACGATAAAACCCTCTTGTTTTTATTTCTTAGAGCTCATTTTGATAAGCATCACTTTATATGATCATATGCACGTAGCTATTGAACCCATGTGATCCTCTCCTAAGAATATCCATTCACTGTGTGAATGTTGAGAGTACTGTTTAATCATGTCCAAGTGTTAATTACTGTCTTTTTACTACCCATTGGGTTTACTTCAGCTTTTTAAAAGATTTTTATTTTATTGTTATGATGTGATATGAAAGGGTTACAGTTACATGAGTAAGGCAGTGAGTACATTACTTGAAGATCATTGGTACCCCTTCCTTTTCTTGTTGTTGTCCCAGTATCCCTTCCCTCCCCCCAGCTCCCACACTCCTACTCCTCCTCCCCCCCCTCGCTGCCCAAAGTCATAAAGTTAGTTTCCAATATACTATCTTGTGGGTATCTTTGTTGCAATGGGTCATCCTGTGTCCTTGTTTCAGCATTTTGTTATTCCCCTTCCCCTCCCCAGATTAGACAAATGTATATACAAGATGCAGGGTATCAAAATCAAGTGACAACTGGGGATATGCCATAGGGGAAAGAACATACAAAGGAAAAAAACAACAAAAATTATAAAATCATATGGTACATTTAAAACTGTAACAATAAAGACAGACTTCTTATGTCCATATCTTGGGGTTCATTTCACTTAGCATCATCTTATATGGCCATTTGTACATAGTTTTTGAGCTTTTCAGCTCAAAAATGGGAAGACTTGGAAAAAATCATATTAAGTGACGTTACCCAGTGCCAAAGAAATTTAGGTCCTATGTTTTCCTTTATTTGCAATAATTAGTATACATATAGGATAATCCTACTTCAGCTTTTGGACAGTTAATTGGATATAAGAGTCTCATGGATTTTCCTGAACTGGCTTTGAGCCACAATTCTCAGATTTCAGCCTCTTCATTAGCTGGTATTACAGGCATGAGCCACCAGTGCTTGGCCAATCTTTTGAAACTTGAAAATGTTTCATTTTAATAAGCTCAATTAATGTATTTTTTTCTATTGTTGTTTGTAGCTTCAGATTTTTTATCTAAGAAACCACTGTGTAATCATAGGTCAGAAGATGTATGTTTTCTCTTGAGGATTTAATAGTGTTTTACAACATCTTTAACTATCTTGAGTTAATTTTTGTATAAAGTGTAAACAGGGGTACAATTTTTTCTGTTGTATTTGGATACCTAGTTTCCCCCAGCACTGTTTATTGAAAGGCACAACATTATTTACCTTTGGATTTCTGCTGATAGGTTGGTGACCTAGATGTTATCTCAATTGGCCAAATGCTATCTTTTCTCTTTGAATGCTCTAAAATCATCTATAAAACTGGTTGGTTTTGGGGCTGAGAAGGTGGCTCAGTGGTAGAGCACTTGCCTTGCATGCATGAGGCCCTGGGTTCGATTCCTCAGCACCACATAAGCAGACAAATAAAAAAAAAACTGGTTGGTTTTTTTTTCAAACTCTACAGTTATGTTACTGAATGACTTATAAACATTTTTTTTTATAAAATGACCTAGAATACAGATACATCAGATGATCAACTGTAGTTAGAATAGACATTATGTTAAAAAAAACAATTTCAGTTTCGTGTGTGCATGTATGCACGCACATGAACTCATGAATGAATATGTATGTTGTGGAATTCGTTGAGATAGAAAATGTATTTATTATGTTTTACAGTTGTAAACTTACAAATAGATTTGGGGAAAAAGTGATCATGAATACAGTGTGACCATCAAAATCATTGCTAAAATGACCTAGCAGAGGCTGCCTTTTCTTGCCTCTAAGTGTTTTAACTCTCCCCAGAAATGTACTTGTTGAGTAAACATGAAACTAGAGTTCCACATACCAATCCCAGGAAACTCACCTTCCCTGTTTAGCTAGAGCAAACACTGCAATCTCTCTTACAGCAGGATTCAACTTGTCCTTCATCTTTATACTTTCTGGTGATAATGAAGATAACAAAATACTGGCTCCCAGTGGAGACATGGTCTCTCCTCTGGCTTCTAGACAGTGTAATTCATATTCTAGAAATGCAGACAGTTGGCTTTTTTGATTTGTAGGGTGAATTTTGTCAATGCTCTCCTCTGGGCATACCCTTCCAAAAATAATAACACTCCTCTAAGAGAAACAGCCCTTTAATTGGTAAGTGAACAATGTGAAATTGCTTAAAGTAGACATAGATACAAGTATAACAATAGAAAGGCCTGAGGGAAAATAACTCAGACAAAAAGTACTGTCATTTTATTTAACAAGTGGCATTTGGTAGAACATAAACCAAAGCTGGAATAGTTACTAAGTTGGCAGTATACATCACAAGCCTGAATATTTGGTTTAAGAAATGTGGTCATATATAATGCCTTTAATGAGTTCTTGGACCAGAATTCATTAAAAATGAGGATAAAGCTTAAGTCATAAAGTACTTGGGTAGGACTTTATTTAGAACACAGAATCCAGAGAAGGAAAGACATTTAGGGACTTACCTAAAGTTATACATTTCACCAATGAGTGCAAAGCCAAAAGCAGAGCCCAGCTCTTCACACTACCCATTATCACTTTCCCTTAAATTCATCTAGAACCTACTTTGCTGACGCCTCACTTCTTAACTCATAATCCATTCATTGAAGATGGATTCAATGCTCACTATATATCCAGCAGTATTCTATGCAACCACTCTGCCTTCAGAAGCTCACTTTTAGCTCACTTTTTTAGTGACTCCATCGTGAAATCCGTAGTGAAAAGTAGCAACAAAGATCTATAAAGATTGTCAGTGATGGGGCATGGCTTCAGGATTTTGTTGAATAAAAATTCATGAACCTGGTTACACCTTTATAAATAGAAAATGCAATGGGAGTATGAAAGTCCTAATTCCAGATGGATTCATCTACCTCTATTCTAAGTGTGTAACTCCAGAGGTTGAAGACACTAAAATGATTTAGAATACTTTTTTGTCTGAACTGAAGGCTGTAAAGGAGAGAACTATATCATAGACAATAGAATATCACAATTAAGCTAGAACCAGATTGCCTCTGTGCTTAGATTTACTGTGTTTTAAAACTCAGCATTGGAAAAACGTTTGCAAAACAGGAAAACAAATAAATACACAACACTCCCCCATACACACAACTATCTAGTTTTATTTCATAGTCAAAATATCAGTTGCCCTTAAAATGAGGTCAATGTTCTTTGGAGTCACTGTTATTTAAAAAAGTTGCCCCTAGCATTCTTAACAAATGAGAAAAAAGACATTAAGTTATTTCAACTGATATGGGTAGGTACGAACATCAAAAGAATCGAGGAAAAGTAAAGAAGAAAAGTTAAAGAGCTGGTTTCATCTTGAGCAAGTGCAGAGGTAGAAAAGTTTGCTGTATCCATCCCTTAACTAGCTCTGTGGACTGGGCCAACTTGCCTAAAGATCAGTTGAGCAACCTAGGGACCAAACTCATTGGAAGATCAGGATCACAGAAGCAGATACTTAACCTGCCTCTCTGCAGGGCTGAAATTGTTGAGGCTACTGTGTGTGGCAAATACTTAATACAGAACTGCTAAGCCACAATCTTGAAATTTACAGAAAAACAAGTCTGAATTCTAGCTCTAAATCTAAAGATAATCCTTTGGATGAATGTGCTTAAATTTACTAGCATAAGCTTTTTTATTTATAGGATGGAAATAAAATGAATAATAAATGCCTCTGAGGTGTTATTCACAGTCATTGAATATACAGGTTCTTAATGTCATCCCTGCCAGAGAAATCAGTACCACTGGTGATCACACCAGGAAAATAAAACAGATTCACACATTATTTTAGCAAAAATAACATACATTCTGGTGGGAAGGGGCAATTGGATCATTCAAATGACTTGACAATGACTTTAGGACAGGCTTCTGAAAACCTCACAAAATTCCAAACATGCAATCACTGCAGAAAAGCTTTTCTCTTGAGAAAAATTGCAAGGTAAAAAATAACAGTTTCACTTCACATAAACCTAAGCTATTATGCATTTCTGACATCAAAGCTTTTAATGCAAAACAAATTTTGCTGTGGAGAATTTGCATTTCAACTTGTGGGCAGAAAGGGAGACTTTAATAATGCTTTTCATTAGGGTTTTAAATTTGCTAATTCAAATTAGTATGAAATATAACTGCATTGTTTATCCAAAAGCCACTTAATAGCTGAGACAGGCTATTATAAGAAATGAGCCACTAGGGAATATGTCACTAAATCTCCAGATATAAACTCAGAGAAAACCAGTAGAAATTATAAAACCTACAATACTCTGAATATAAATTCTTGGAATTTCTTTTATAGCTGAAAACCCATAACAAAATATAAATTGTATCTGTAAGAAAATCTACAAAGGAATACAAAATTAGCCTCCTCTCTAAAGCCATGAATGCCATTGGCTATGCTGGGAAAGAATATTGCAGAAGTATGCCAGGAACTCCCAGCAATTGACTACTAGCCAAATCCAAATTTCTAATAGAGATTTACAGGTGCCTTCACACACTTATGTTTATGCCTACCTAAAGACCATGAGTAAAGGTTCAACACCTAAAGCTGGATTCATAGACCCAAACATGTCCCAAGATCACAATGAGGCAACTAAGTTTTATTGCTGATATTCACTATCCAGAACTGGAAGGGAGAGAGTTTGGGTTTTCTTCTGGCTTTTTATTGAGAAGAGAGATTTCTATGAGTTAGATATAGAATTATATCTTTAGTTATTACCATTTCAGTTTTCAAAATGGGACATATATCCATAATTCATATGGCACTGAATTATACTCATGGAAAGTTCCTACAAGCCTCAACAACTTGCCGAATTCTATATAGTTTATTCCTCCAGAGTAATACATATCATGAAAGGAACAGCATTCTCAGAACCCATACAACTATAATGATTACAGCATTTCCTGGAGCAAATATTTAAATATGTTTTTTAAAAGATAAAGAAAAAAGTTTCTATGATTTGAATAGAGTTGTGATACCATATTTCTTCTTTTGCACAGTAGGCAGAGCCCACATACCTCTTCTGACTTCGTAGCCAGCTAAGGTTTGCAGCTCTGTAGCAGGCAACACCTGCTTAGTGTTGCAGCTAGGGGCAGACAACACCTGCCAGCCTTGTGGCTCAGTGAAAAACAATGCCTGCCAGTGTTGCATCAGTGTTAGACAGTACCTTCCAGTGTTGTGGCTCAAGGGCTGACAGTGCCTGCCAACGTTGTGGCTCCACTGCCAGTGTTGCCGCTGAACCTTCTGGAGAAGTTGTGTCAGGAATTCAGCAAATGTAGTCCATGATCAAGGGAGAGTTTGGAAAATTTTGTTTAGAAGGCCACTACTGGTCTGTATGTTCTTGTATGTTCTTGTAGCTGAGTCTAATCAAAAGCTATGCTCTGATTGGTTGCTTCTATTATCATTAGGTGTTTTGGAATGTGACCTTTTATTTGTTGCATCCAACAACATTCTAATTGGTGGTTGTTCATTTGGAATCTGTTCTCTTCTGTAAATGCTCTCCCCAGGGTTGTGGGAGGAACATTGAAACTAGCAAGGAACAGGGAGGGACAGATGTTTTAAAACAATGTCTCTTTTGCATCTGTTTTCCATTTGCTAGGTCAAGAGGCTATTTTAGATCCCCTAGATCATAGCTAATCTGCCCTTTCTGTTCGATTACCATGATGCACACTGAGCACCTTGGTTCCCAAGGTGGTGCTGCTGGGCAGCCATGCCTTTAAGTGGTGTTGGGCCTCTGAGAGAAATTAAAGCTTTGATGGAACTGGGCTGGTCAACACCACAGTAGGTTTTTAGAAAGTGAGTCCACCCTACCAACCTTCTTTGCGTCTACTTGAAGTCCCTTCAGCTTTGTTGCCATGTTGCCATACAGCCAGGCAGGCTTGGTCAGATGCCAGAGACATGCTGTTTGAAATTCCTAAAATCATGAGCCAAATAAACCTTTTTAAAAAATACATTCGCCAGCATGGCATCAGATACCTTTTGACAGCAGCACAAAACAGATGAAGACACAATTTTTCACGTGGGAAAAAGTTTATATTTGCATTGTACTTGCAAATGTAGTAGTTTCCCATTTCCCTTTCTATTGAATCTTGTGGGTAGCCCAGTATACCTGACAAAAACAACCAATATTGACACTAGTAACGAACTCAAAATTTTTATAGGGATGACACTAACTTTTCCATTATTGAGCTTTTTTAATTGCTTTCCTCAGATTCCAATCCAATTTTCAGGACTTCTTAATTTGGAGAGGATTCATGGTATTTGAAGATTGTATAAAGGAATGACAATACTTATGCCATTTCAAATTTTAAAAACAGAAATTGGTATAAAATGTAAGTATACTTTGTATCCAAAGATTTTCCAAAGATTTTAACCAAGAAAAACTAAAAAATGTATCAGCCTATGGTATTATCCTATGCCAGTGGTATTTAAAGCAGAGTAGTGAGGAAATGAGGATAGATGTACTTTGTATTGGATTCTAGCAAAAGCTTTTAAGAAAATTACTAGACAAAATTCAAGAAGAATATTCAGAATAATTTAAACAATAGCAAAAACAAACAAGCCAGCCCAAAGTGGGATATGACTAAGCTAAATATATATATATATACACACACACACACACATATTTAAAAGTAACACTTGAAAAAATTATCTGAACAATACTATTTTCTTAATAAATGTTTAAATTTTTACTGCAAAGAACATGTAAGCAAACTATGCAATGGTATTGATTTTTAATTTGCTGTTATTATTAAAAGGGCCCTTATAAGTAAAGGGAAAAGTGGACTGAGAGCCTAGTGCATTAATGGATAACAGGCATTTGAAAATTTTTCAATTTCATTTTTCAAAGGGATTCAAAACAAATTGCCTCATAGTTTTGGTTTTGAAACTTCAGTGATAATGTGCCATGAAGACTAATGTTCAAAAACAGACATCCTTGAACAGTGCCATCAAAGTAAGACATTTGATACAGCTTGAAAAAGTAATGGCATGACAACATCTGTGTTTCAGACAACTATTACTAATTAATAGATTACTTTGAGGTGTAGTGGATTCTACCCACAGACCAATATTATTCCTCACATTCCTGTTAATTGGCAAGACATTCTTCTGTCATTGTCCTGTTGCTGTGGTCACTTACACAGCTGTTCCTAACTGGGAGCCATTCCGGGGCTGAAGCACTGAAGGTTTTTTTTTTTTTTTGTCTTCTCCTAGTAGACTTCCTTTCTACTTAGTCTCTCATTACTCACAGATCCTTCCTGTTGGATGGAGCTGGAAGCTGATGCCATTCTCAAGGACAAGGTCTGGAAACACAGGATTACAGAGCCCAATTGTACAGATTCACACCAGTCAGATGTGTCTGTCTCTTCCCAAATCCATGATGTGTGAGTTAAATCAGTAGCTTGAAATTAGCCAGGGTAGGAGGATTTATACCATTGATATTGGTAAACGCTATAAGTCAGGGCTTTTAAAAATGATTTCATAGAGATAGTCATCCAGAACTACTGCTTGCAAGTTGCATAGCATTACTCTTGCTTAGTCAATAAACACCAGAGTCAGTGTGAAGTACAACCACATTCTGTCTCTCCTTCAGAAGAATGGCAAAGGATTTTTGGTCATTCTTTTTTTAAATTAAATGTTATGATAATGCTTTTTAATATACTTTTTATTGTGAAAATACTATAAAGAGGGGTTACAGTTACATGAGCAAGATAATGAGTACATTTCCTATCAAGCATTGTTACCTCCTCCTTTGTTTTTCCCCTACCATCCCTTCCCTCCCACCTCCACAACTACACTCCCCACCCCCCCTGCCTAAATTGTAAAGTTTGTTTTTCAACATAGTGTCTTGTGCATCTCATTGTTACAATGGGTCAACTTGTATCCCTATTTAAGCTTTTTTTATGTAAATGTTAAGTGAAGAAAATCAAAGTTTTGATTTGGAGGCATCGGGGCACAGTACTAGTAATAGAATTCAGAACTTTTGGCCATCTTTATAGCTGAGTACAGTCTTCCCTGGAGCCACAAATTGTTTACATCTTTCCACATGCACAATATCTCATCTCCTCTTAAGAAACTTTCAGTCTCACACCATTAAAGCACCAATATTAGCATGGTGCTCGTGGCTCATGCCTATAATCTTAGTTACTTAGGACACTGCGAATATAAACTTGCAACTATAACCTTATTCACAATTTATTACAAAGGAAAATTTGAAAGCTACAAGTAAAGAATGAAGTAGACAAGTTTAACAGTATAGGGGTGAATTACAGAATTTTCTCATCTTCTCTGGGATTATCACCATCCCAGCACTTCCAGATGTTCATTGACAGGAAGCTCTCCAAAGTCTACTTTAGGGTTTTGATGAAAGTTCTATTATGCAGTCAGCTCCTGACCAAGTCACTAAGTATTGATAGTTCATTGTCTAGCCTCTCTCCCCTCAGAGGCCTGCGGTGGGGCTAAAGGTTCCAGCCATTTAATCACATGGTTAGTTCCCCCTGATAACCAGCCCCATCCTTAGGAGCTCTACAAAAGCCTTATCACTCAAGTAAATGCAGGTGTGGGTGAAAGGGGATTGTTGTGACATAGAGGTTCCTTTCTTCTCTATAGCTCAGGGATGTCCAAGGGATTTGGGGAACTCTGTGCAAAGTTCAAATGCGTATTTCTTTTTATATGACCACATCACAACTGGGCAAACTATATTTTATCTGGTCATCTTACTTCTGCTATATTCCAAAGGTGAAAGTCAACTATTCAAAGATAAGGAAATAATAAACCATTTAGTGGAATGAGTGGATTGCTTTTACAGGAAGGAAAAGAATTCATGGTGGCTATCTTTGAGACTACCATTCTAAAGCAAAAGCCTTATATTATGGTTCAGAGCTGAAATATCCCCCAAAGGCCATGTATTAAAGGTTTGCTTGCCAGATGAAGGGCTTTGGGGGAGTAACTGGACATGAGGGCTCTCACCTCATCAAAGAATGAATATATTGATGACTTCATAGCTTGATGGGTCATTTGGAGGTTATGAAAACTGGTAGTAGGACCTGGTTAAAAGGAGTTCATCCTTAGGAGTTTGATATTAGGAGATATATCATATTCTCAGCCTCTACCACCTTCCCCCACCATCTGCTTCTTGGCTGCCATGAGGTGAACAGACTCTTCCATCACATTCTCTTAGCACCAGAATGTTCTGTTTCACCTAAGACCCAAAGAAATAGAGTCAGCCACTCCTGGACTGAAATCTTGGAAACCATGAGCCAAAATAAATCATTTTTCCTTTTTTGTTTTCCTGTTCTGGATCTTGAACGCTGGTCGTGGACTCTGTCCCTCAGCTCTTGAGCTCAAGGCTAGCATTCTACCACTTGAGCCACAGCACCACTTCTGATTTTTAGGTGGTTAATTGGAGATTAGAGTTTCATGGACTTTCCTACCTGGGCTGGCTTTCAACCGTGTACCTCAGATCTCAGCCTCCTGAGTAGCTAGGATTACAGGTGTGAGCCACCAGCACCTGGCTCATTCTTCCTTTTAAGATGTTTATTTCAGGTATTTTGTTATCAGAATTGCAAGCTGACTAACATACTGTGCTAATGTGCACCTCACTATAAAACCAGTAATTCTTTTTCTAGGTATACAAACAGTTACAAGTATGACCATTATATGCTTGTAATATTTAAAAATGAAATATCCTATGTACATCGAAAAAGGATTAATTAATTGAATTATGGTACATCTATGTGACAATAATATATAACTTAAATGCTATGCAGCATCCCTTTTTTTCTTCTAAAATTGCTTGTCAAAATGATATAGGACATTTCAGAAGCTAGTAGCTCTTGCCTGTGATCCTAGCTACTCAGGAGGCTAAGAACTGAGGATCACAGTGTGTAGCTAACCTGAGCAGGAAATTCCTTGAGATCCTAATCTCCAATTAACCATCAAAAAGCTGGAAGTAGAGGTATGGCTCAAGTGGTAGAATATCAGCCTTGGACAGAAAAAGCTAAGAGGCATGCCTTGAGTTCAAGCCTCAGTATTGATACACAAAAACGATACAGAATATATATTCCTTTATTTACATTTTTATTAGTTGTACAAGATTTCGTGTTGATATTGCCATCCATCCATTCATACAATGTACTCCGATCAAATTCATTCCCTTTTTTCCCTCATCTAAATAGACATTTATATTTTTCTTCTAAAATAATTATTGATGAATGAGAATAAAAACGGTCAAAGTAGTTTGTTTGCAGATATATGAAAGTAGTTTGTACATATGAAAGGTAGTTTGTGTTAAGAAGGGAAGAGGAAATTAAGGGAGATTGACTGGGATACATTGGTACATGTGTGAAAATGTGACAGTAAGTCTCTTTTGTATAATGTAGGCTAATAATATACCCCCCATTGAACAATATGTGCTAATGAAAGTATTTATTGAACTTAAAATATATACAAGGAATTGCTTTGGACCCTAAGGATTCAATAGAGATCACAGCTAATCTCTGGCCTCAAGGATCTTAGAGAGCAAAATCACCAGAGTGGCTAATCACATGTCTGACTAATGGGTGCTAAGTATGATAATTACTATGAAGGAAACTTGTTGGGTGTTATTAAAGAATCAAAGGACCTAATCTACTGGAATCTGGTTTAGGAGAAAGGCAGAAAATAAAGGGAACATGTTGGTGGAGAGAATGTCACAAACCCTGGATTATAGAAGGATCGTAAATGTACATTCAAAGATGGTCATACTACACAGAGAGGCCTCAGATTCTAATTAGATGTTCAAGAAGGTGAATGCCAGAATTGTTCACATTCAACTTACTTGCCTGTAGTCAAGAAAAGGGTCAGTGATTTCAGAAAAGCAGGAGAGTGGTGCATAGAGGGAGTTAAGCAAGGAGTTTCAAGTGGTGGAGGGTGGTTTCCTAGGATAAAATCTGCTGATTGAGTGAATGCAGAGAAGTGTCCATTGCACTGATGACATAGAGCTCACTGAGGAATCTCCTAGAAGGTGCAGATGTCATGGGAGTGACAAAGGCCTTTGTGAAATGGATGAAGGAAAGAAAATGGGTGAAGAAATTTAAAAGTTTTGCTGTGAAGGGACAGGAGGACTGGACAGCAGCTAGACAGGAATGGTGTGGGGGGGTCAGGAACAGGTCAGTTTTCTGATAGAAACCATCCCTGAGAGGAGGGAAAATCGAGGATGCAGAAGAGAAGGCTATCTCTGTTGTAGTAAAGTCTTTGGGAAGTGAACTGAGTACAAAAGTGGGACTGTCCTTAGCTTGAGCAGAGACTCTTTCTCCTACATACCAGGACACAATAGATCCTGATTCAGACTGCTGGAGAGATCAGACAGTACCTGTTGTCTTCTGTTCCTCATGTAGCATTAATCAAGGTGCTCAGTAAGAAGATGAGGGGTTCAAAACATGCCAGAATAATACAAGTATTCTTTATACCTCAGGTTGATTGGACTAATTAGAAATAAATACAAATATAGCATTCTCACTTACTCAATAAACTCTATAGTTCTCAAAAAGAGGAATGGGTAGCCACTGTAAATATTATGAACAATAGTGCACAAATCAGGATGAATACATGGAAGAATTTCATTTATAATCCTTGGGAGGATTTAATAATCACTTTTGCTACTGTAACACAATATCTGAGGCTGAGTATCTTGTGAAGAAAAAAGGTTTTTTGGCTCAAAGTTTTGGTGGCTGTTCATTTGCTCAGCCTCTGATGAGGTTCTTTCTTAGCACAACATGGTAGAAAAGCAGAATGAGAGTTGACTATATGCAACAGGTGTCAGCATGTGAGGTAACAACACACTGTTAAGAATTAACTGCAAGTTCTACATCAACCGGTTTTCCTGAGGGCAATGACAGCAATACTCTATTACTAATTACCCCCAACTAGGCCTCCTCTCTCAAAGGTTCCACTGTATCACATCTCACATCACCAGGGTCAGGAGCAGACTTCCAACCCATAGCATCATGGGTGATTTATTGTGAACAGAAAGGTAGAGCTAAAAAAAATAGAATGGAAGAAAGACAGCCTCTTCAGTAAATGGTACTGGCAAAATTGGTTAACTACTTGTAGAAAACTAAAGCTAGATCCTTATATATCACCCTGCACCAGAATCAACTCCAAATGGGTCAAAGACCTCGGAGTCAAAGCAAACACCCTGAAAACATTACAGGATGGAATAGGAGAAACCCTAGGTCTTCTGGGCACAGGCCGAAATTTTCTTAATAGAGACCCAGAAACACAACAAATCAAAGAAAGGTTGGAAAATGGGATTGGATGAAACTGCAGAGCTTCTGCATGGCAAAGGACATAGCTAGCAAGATCAATAGAAAGCCCACGGATTGGGAGAAGATCTTCACTAGCCATACAACAAACAAGGGTCTCATATCTGAAATATACATGGAACTCAAAAAATTAAATCCCCCAACAACAAATCCTCAAAGAAACAACTGCCCAATAAATAAATGGACTAAAGATTTACAGAGAAACTTCTCTAAAGAGGAAACAAGGATGGCCAATAGACACATGAAGAAATCCTCAACCTCTCTAGCTATAAAAGAAATGCAAATCAAAACAACATTGAGATACCACCTCACCCCAGTTAGAATGGCTATAATCAAGAACTCTAATAACAACAGATGCTGAAGGGGATTTGGACAGAAGGGAACCTTACTGCATTGTTGGTGGGAGTGTATAAACTTGTCCAACTACTTTGGAAAGTAGTATGCAGGTTCCTCAAAAGACTCCACATAGAGCTCCCCTATGACCCAGCAATCCCACTTTGGGGCATTTACCCAAATGATCACAAACAAGACCATATTAAAGCTACCAGCACGACTACATTTATTGCAGCATTATTTACCATAGCTAAGATATGGAACCAACCCAGATGCCCCTCAGTAGATGAATGGATCAAGAAAATGTGGTATATTTACACAGTGGAATTCTATGCCTCCATCAGAAAGAATGGTGTTGCCCATTTGTTAGAAATGGAAAGACTTGGAAAAAATTATATTAAGCGAAGTAAGCCAGGCCCAAAGAAACATAGGTCCCATGGTTTCCCTTATTTGCAGTAACCAGTATATGTCTGAAACAAGCAGAAAAGGTCAATAATTTGATGTTAAGGAAATAAACCCCAAGACAAGTATTCAAATGTTTTTTCTTTCATGCAATTGTTTCTAACATATTTATAAAATTATTTCTTTGTTGCTTTGTATGTCCCTCCCCCCACGCTATAACCCTTGCTTTCACTGTATTTGATGTTGGTATAATTTGTGGAGGGGAAGGGAAAAAACAAATCCAAATCGTTTAAATAGGGATACAGGTGGACCCATTGTAACAATGAGATGTACAAGTCGTTATGCCGAAAAACAAACTTTATAACTTTTGGGGGGGGGGTAGGAGATGGGAAGGGATGGGAAGGAAAAACAAAGGAGGCAACAATACTTGATAAGAAATGTATTCATTACCTTGTCCATGTAATTGTAACCCCTCTATACGGTATTTTCACAATAAAAAGAAAAGAAAAGTAGTATCTCACAGCTGAGAGTTCCATGAGGAATGTTCTGGCACTTGGTGAGAACATTCTGGTTCCAGAATCATCTGGTAGGAAACAAGAAGAAAGAAGACAAGAGGGTGGAGGGGGAGAGGGAGGAGATAGATGGAGACAGAGGAGGGAGGATCCCACCCAGGAGGGAGTATCACTTGTGGCTTAATCATCTCCTAAAGGCCCCATCCTTTAAAATTGAGACAACACAGGGTGATTAACTTTCAATGTACACTTTGACAAGACAATCAAACCATACTGACATCTCAAAGTCAATGTAGCAAAAAAAATTCCCAAGTCATATATAAAGATACTTTCAAAATTTCATACAAAGTCATACATCAGAGAAATAACAGAGACACAAAGGTGTCTTAGTGACTTAACTAACATATTAAATGGCTTAACTCAAGATGAGAAGACAAAATAAAACCTAAGTATTAGAACAATGCATTTATCATGGTCAAAGCTGAGTAGACAAGAAGAGACCCCTATGGGATAAGATCAGTTTGATGAAATTCGATACACTACTGTAAACTGCAAACATTACCTGAAGTGACACAAGAGATAATACTCCCAGGAGCATGCTTTTAAAAGCTATTAGAAAAGATGAAATTTGAGAAGAGCTTTTGGGTCATCAGTGCTCTATATTTAGAATCTTCAAATAATCACAGATCTCAGGACTTTGCCACCAAGAGAAAAATGAAATGGGGTTACCACTTCTTTTCACTACTTTTTTTTAATTGAACACACTAAAACGTTTTGTGATAGGACAGATCCCGTTCTAAGGCATAAAAATAGATGCCACCATTTCCAGATGGGATTAAAATACATTCTGATTAATGAAAATGTAACTGTAGTACTATTTACATTGTTATATATTTTAAAAACCAAATACCTATTTGGGACTCACGTCAAGCATTCTTGGTTTGGACACTGTTTTAAATAATTTCAAAATCCAAAATACTTTTGTGAGATTGCTGCTGCTATTATCTACATTTTGTAGGAGAAGGAATTATAGCTCATAAAATCTAATTTAGCCAAAACCGATTCTTACAAATATTGCATAATTCCCTGTGCCAAGTATATTACTATGTTCATCATATACAAAAAATATGAATGGGGTTCTGAGCTCACAGCTTTCTAGAGAAGACAGGTAGGTAAACAGATACATTTTCCTCCATGTTTTGTAAGAAGCTAAACAATGGTGTATGCTTGGAAGATCAAGAAGTTTTCCCTAAGCCATGCCAACTGAACCAGCTCTCGAAGAACCAGCAGCTGTTGGGAAAAGGGCAACAGAAACAGTTGGAAAGGTGTGTAGCTGGAACTTGATCTTTGACCTACTGGAAACTGAGGCTTCTGTGCAGCCTATATATGTATAAAAGGAAAACAAAGCTGGAGACATAACAGGTAGGAATGGACATGAGGGTTCGATATGAAGGCATCTGATTTGGAATGATTTCTATAGCAACTATGTAGCATCACAGAGACTTACATACACTGTGGGGGAAATCAACTTTGCTTTTGGAAAGGTTACCATGATTCCAGTCTTCAGTGCTTGTTGGAGGCCTGAGACAGGAAGAAAGAGACCCAGAGACAGGTAGAGAACGATGACTTTCCAAGTGCACAGGTGAGGCATTGATAATTGAAGTAAGCAAAGAACATGATGTGCTTCTGAGCAAAGATGTTCAACTTTGAAATTCAGTTACATAAAATCTGAATTTGCTATATTTTTACCTATAGATTGGTGATGTCAGTTATCAGATGATATCACAGGAGGGTTAGTAACTGACTAACCAGTTAACAGATTTTGCTCCATTTCTGAGAGATTGGTTTCAAGTCACTCCACCCACATCTAAATCTACAGATGCTCAAATCCCTAATATGAAAAGTGTAATGTTTGTATATAATTTATATACCCCTTTCTCTCTATTTTAACTCATCTAGATTACCCAGAATTCCCACTGCTATGTATTTAGTTGCTATATTTGATTGTTTATTGAATAATGCTAAAAATATAGCTGCATGTGTTCAATGGATTCAATTATTTTCAAATATGTTCTACTTCTTGGTTGAAGCAGAGGATGCAGAATGTATGGATATGGGGGGATGACAGGACTGCTAAAGGAAGTAGTCAGAAAAGCCACATTTATTGATATAATATTCCAATTTGTCACAGTAAATGTATGTATACAGATTGAGACTAGCAATTACCTGGTGGTATCACAGGAAGGTTTTCTTTCTCCTCCACTGTCTCCCCTTCTTTCCCAACCCCTTTTTCTCCTCTATTCTTTTTTTTTTATTTTGAGATTGGTTCTCACTAGGTTGTTCTGGCTAGTCTCAAACTCTTAGTTTACACAATAATCCTTCAACCTCCTAAGTAGCTGAAATTACATACATGCATCACTGCATGGTTTTAGGGTGTGTGTGTGTGTGTGTGTGTGTGTGTGTGTGTGTGTGTGTGTGTGTGTGTGTGCTATCAATACTGGGACATGAATGCAGGATCTCAAGTTTGCTAGGTACAATTCCAGTCTGGCTTTCTGATGATTATTTTGGAGATGGAGTTTATCAGACTGTTTTTACCCAGGATGACCTTGAACTTAGAGACTTTCCTGAATAGCTAGGATTACAGTTGTGAGCCACCAGTATCTGACTTGAAAGTTTTTAATTAAATGAACCACCAGCTGGGTGACAACAATCACACCATGTCAGCTCAGTATAACATGCATTCAGATTTCAGCCAGGTCTCAGGATGGGAAGAGGAGAAAATATAAAAACATGCTGTGACAAATCCAGGTTTTATAGAATGGAGTTTCAAAGTTAAAACAAAACAACAAACAAACAAACAAAAACGCCTTTGCTCTACTTTCAATCTTTCCCTCTGGGTCCAGTCTAACCATCTCCTTGTGTGGGATTATTGTCATGGGCTCCTAAGGGTTCTGTCTGTCTCTCTCTCTCACTTACCAAACCTCATCTTCTGCCTTAAACCTTTTCTGAGGAAGGGAACCAGCAACAGAGCATGCCACTCATGTCTTCAGAATCCCCTGTGGCCTCTTGCCTCATACAGCAGTAAAGTCTGGTAAGGACCAGTGCCATATAGTCTGTTTCCCCATGACCTCTCCCTCTGCTCACTCAATTCTACACTTACGGGCTTCCTCCCACTTATCACGAAGTCCTCCATGGTAGAGCTGTGAGACAGCTCTCCTCTAGGTATGCAGAGTGCCAGATTCCCTCCATTCCAGGAGGGCTGCCTTCACCTTTTCCTGGATCACATTAATGTCACATCCCCTGACCCCTTCACCTCTATTTCCTCTCTGCCTCCCTTTCTGGTTTTATTTTCTGTTTGTTTTGTCTGTTGATTTTCTTGCTTGCGTAATTGTTAGAACTTACCACCCCACTGAGACTGGCTTTGACTTCCATATTTATTGTCCAGATGCTGATGAGGAGTCTAGTTCTTGATTAACCATCTATATATGCAATCTTTCAAGCCTGACCTTAGGCAGTGGTTAAGGGTTTATTAGGCAAGCATGAACTTGCAAGGCAAGCCTCCCAGAGACAGCAGCCCTCCTAACACCAGATCTGTCCTAGCCCCAGGGCCCTCATTCCTAGGTGGGCCTGCTGGGTCCATGTCCTCTCTATGGTGGGCGTGGGGGGTAAGGACGAACCTTGCAGACATTTCCCCACTTTGACTCACGACCCAGCATTTTCAACAAATAATCCTTTCCCCTAGCTCTTCTCATCTCAGGGCCCACAACTGCCACAACCTTTTGCCCTAAGATCTACACATCTGTCTGATACATCTGGCTCTTAGGAAACAAAGTGGAGGAAGGGGCACTTTCTCCAGATTTAGACTCTTGAATATAGCACCTGCATTAAAGAATTAAAGGCTTATTTTTCAGTTTTGGACTTGGATTTTATTGGCTGTTCTCTGACAGGGCTGGCTCTCCCAGAGTTGAATTCCTAGAATTTTCCTTACTCTCTCAGCTGAGTTCATAGAACTTAATTCAGGAGGACATACTTGTCACTGCTATTCCTGGGAGATATACTGAGTAAAGTACATATTAGGTGTACATTACATTTTTCTAAAGGAAATTTATATATGTATCTGTTAAATTTAAATTAGTAAAGTTGACAGATTCATGGAACAAATATCTTCACTTAAAAATTCCATTATAAATCTTTAAAAGAAAGTATTATGAACAGTTACAAAACGATTACTTCATAAGAGATTTTTATGCCTTATGTTGTTTTTTTGTTTTTTTTTTATTTGTTTTTGCTGGTCCTGGGGCTTGAACTAGGTCTGTGTGCTGTCCCTGAATCACCACTTCTGTTTTTTTTCTGAGTAGTTTATTGGATATAAGAGTAGTTTATTGGATACAAGAGTCTCAGAGAGGGGGGTGGGGGGGAGGCTGGGAAGGGATGTGAAGGGTAAACAAAGGAGGAGGCTGCAATGCTTGATAAGAAATGTACACATTATCCTGCCCATGTAATCGTAACCCCTCTGTACAGTATGTTCACAAAAAAAATAAATTAAATAAAATGGAAAAAAAAAGAGTCTCAGAGATTTTCCTGCCTGGATTGGCTTTGAACTGTGATCCTCAGATCTCAGCCTTTGAGTACCTAGGATTACAGGAGTGAGCCACTGGCACCCGGCTTCATTTTGTGGCTTTTGATGACTATAGCAACAAGCTACCATAGACTGGTTCACCTGTAAACAACAAAAACGTATTCAAGAGGATGGAAGCCTTAGACCAAGATGCCAGCATAGCTAGGTTCTGATGAAGGTCCTCCTCTGGATGACAGACTACAGACTGCTCATATTTTATACTCCTGTAGTGGAAAATACCATGAGCTAGCTCTGTAGGGTGACTTGTATAAGGTGCTAATCCTATGCCTGAGGACTCTATTCTTAGGAATTACCTTCTAAACTTCACCTCTTCATACACTGAGGGTTAGGATTTAAATAAATGAATGGAGGTATGTCGTAAACTTTCAATCTACTTCAGCCTTCAACTTTGTTTCTTCTTCAAACCATATGATACAGATCTACATTTTTTTTTTTTTGCCGGATGTGGAGCCTCAACTCTGGACCTGGGCACTGTCCCTCAGCTCTTTAGCTCAAGGCTAGCACTCTACCATTTGAGCCACAGCACCACTTCCGGCTTTTTCTGCTTATGCGTTGCTGAAGAATCAAACTCAGGGCCTCATGCATGCAAGGCAAGCACTCTACCACTGAGCCACCTTCCCAGCCCACAGATCTACATTTTCTAACTGGGAAAAAATACACAGGAAAGGTACACTTTTGAGGGTTAGCCAGCATGTAGAAACACTGAATTAATGTTCAAAAACAGAGAAGTGAGATCCTGGATCTTAGGTTCTAATGTCTATGTGCCACCTGTATGTCTTCTGAAGGACTTGTGTTGATAAAAACAGAATTTTGCTATCTACTGCACAGGTGACTTTTCTCTAATGGTTTCAATAGAGAAAGAAAGGGAATGTAAATAAACTGAAGAAAAGTTCTTATGGAAACTAGGGACATTTGGAATATGGTAAACTTTCTACATATTGTTACCATTATTACAGTTCAATAGTCTTAGGTATTTGGTTGGCATGTTCCTCTACAATCTATAAGAACAATGATACAAATGTTGACAAACCTAAAAGCCAGTTATCTTTGCTGGGAAGTTATTGGGCAACCCAAATCTCCAGTTGTTTTCATCCAGGGGAATTTACCTCCATGGAGGTTCCTTAAGGATGCTTATTAGCTCGCTTCCAAATTGCTCAATCTGAACAACTCCCAGATGTATATTGTCAGTGAAGACTTGGCCTATCATTGGTGCATTAGCCCCACAAAGGCCTTCCCTCTAAAGGTTGCCTCTTCCTACCCTACTTTTTCCTAAGCTGGAGCAGTATAGTAAGGGATCATCTGACAGGGCCTGTGTAACTGCATCCAGGGCAAGCACACCATCTCAATTCCAAGATTTCTTTTTCAACAGAATAAAGAAAATAAAGTATTTGTAACAATACAGAGAAACTGAAAGCCATATATACTACTGGTAGCAATGAAAAATGGTTTCCACTTTAGAAAACTCTGGGAAAATACCTCAAAAGGAGAATTGAAACATGGAATTAGCCACCATTTGACCCAGCAACTCCACTCACAAATACACAAACATGATCATGTTTGTAACATGAAAACATGTAACAAAGCAACACCTTATGCATGAATGCTCATAGCACCATTATTCAAGAAGTTAAAAACAAAATGTCCATCAGTAGATCAGTGAATAAACAAAGTGTGCTCTCAACTATAATGGACTGTCATTCAAGGATAAGAAGAGGAAGGTAAGGGATCATCTGATAAGACTTGTGTAAGTCTGCAGTTAGAAAGGCTATAATCCGGAGGATCATAGTTTGAAGTCAGTTTGGCAAAAAATTTAAGAGAACTCATCTCCAATGAATTAGCAAAAAGCTGATTCAAAGGTTGAGAAAAAAGGTAATATGAAAACTTTTTCTTCAAGATTCATGCAAAGAAAATAATTATGATTGAAAATGTAATGCCAGACTCTTTCTCTTCCCATAGTGAGCTTGTGGTTTTGCTGTTACACATAAAAAAGGCATTTGACTAAAAGTGACTCATATTTTTATACAGTTTATATATCTGTTAAAAAGAAGAGAGATTCCTCTCCTTTCCTCTCCCTTTCTTTTTTATCTGTCTATCCATCCTGGCTTTCTGTAAGAGTGTGGACTGTGTGTGTGTGTGTGTGTGTGTGTGTGTGACAACATGCAGAGGCCTAAGGCATTTTATCACTTTGGAAGTCAAACACATGCCTGTTTACTTAACTGATAAATCCCACATGACAGTCATATGATCAATTGGTTGTTTTTTCCAAGCTGTCAGGGTACTGTGCTCTTTCTTCTTCCTTCAAACTGCTCAGCTTCAGTGCTATTCATTTCTGCAGCAATTCACTTCTTTGGCAGGAACTCAAAGCCAAATTACATACTCCTGATGTATTGAAACCTACTGCATTAGGCCAGGTTTCAAGGACTAGGGTTGTATATCCTTCATTTGGTAAATGAGGAATATGTGGAGGAAAGAGGCTACCAGTGAGGACGGTTTACATCATTTATCACTTCAGCCTGAGGCTGAAATCAGGCCCAGAGGGCTCTGTAGCATTAAACCAAGATAATGGAACTCCCTCTTCCTTTTTCACCTCCTTTTATCCAGGTTCTCCTTTAGGGATGTTTTCTCCCAGAGATTTGTTCTTAAGGCTCAGGTGAGCCTATTATCCCCTAACTATAGTTCTATTTGACCCAGACTCCTATGATTCCATAGAGTCTTTCAGCAAAGATCCTTGAAGATCGAGAGCTCTGAACTTAACATCTCCCAGGACAGGTACTATACTGGATGAATTGAACATCTACAATGTTTGTCATTTTGAAAAACTAAATTGAAATGATAGAAGGCCTTGTAAACTCCTTAACTTTTTTCCTGCACTTACTTCAATCCACAGCACATTGTTTCAACTGTTTTCCACCAACAGAAAGAAGTTCCACCTACCAGAAAAGGAAAGTATGGAGCTACTTCCTGAGAGGTGCGCCTGTCTTAGCGGGTCAGTTGTGGGGAGAGACTGCACGCATGCTCAGCTTGACTCCTAGCTTTATGGTTCTGCTTTTCTGTTTCTCTCCAGAGGAGGTCCATCTGGCTAAAATATACTGCATGCTTGAAACATAGTGGTGAAACCCCTTTGAGCAATTAACATACACTGAAAAATAGATTTAAAAAGGAGTGATGGGAAAGTAAAACAGGCTCTGTTGGAAGGCAGGCATCAGTGGACAGATGGAAGGCCAATACACAAGGTGAATACTCTAATTAGTTTATACACATATATGAAATAGAATAGTAAAACATCTTGAAATTTATTTAAGGAAGGGGAAGGGGAATGAGGGACAATAATGCAATGGGTGAGTTGATTAGGGAACATTGCATGAAAATATGAAAATATCACAGTAAAATCCTCTTGGACAAGTAAGAGCTGCTAGTAAAAAAAACATTTTTTTAGGTTTTATATGTTACTGATAATGGTCATATTTTGGTCACATAATAAAAACATAAAAAAAGCCAGCCTCACATTCTGTGTGTCCATGAAGGCTTGCAAGGTCATGATCTGGTTTTGATGTAAGGAATTCTGTAAGTTGGAATGGGTAAGGTCAGTCAAAAAGGGCATTATTAGACACACTGACTTGGTCTAGTTATATTTTACTCTCCAAACTGGCCCATTCAGTGACAGAACTGGATACTTGGTTCTCTAAATTGTCAGATTCCTTGTTCTAAAAAATTTATTTTGAGACAAGACAGCATCTTGAGATATATCCCACACTGGATTTTAACTCATTATGTAGCCCAGGCTGGCCTTGAACTCGTGATTGTCCTGCCTGCGTCTCCCAAAAGCTTAGGGTTATCAGCATGTGCCACCATACTAGGCTTCCAACTGCCTTATTGTTGTGCCTCCATCCAAAGTGGTTTTGAATATAGAAGGTTTGGATGTGGTTTGCCCTCAAAGTTTCACATATTAGGAGTTTGGTCCCCAGTGTGGTAGTGAGAGATAGTGGGCATTTTAAGAGGTCTCTTTAAGAAGTCTAAGTGTGGTCTATGGAGAAGTCCTTAGTTCACTGGAAAGAATTAAGCCATCAGAAGAGACTAAGGTACCTTGCAGTAGACCTGAGCTACATTGAAAATGAGCTGTCCTGAAAGCAAGCTTGATTTCTAAACCTCTTTCTGGCTTTCTGTTTTGCAGTATGCTACGGCTCGTGTATATGCTTCTACTATGATGCTACTTGACTCTCACCAGAGGCCAAACTGCTGAGGCCACCTAATTTTGGATTTAAAGCCTCTAAAACTGTGAACTAAGTGGACCTATTTTCTTCTTACCTCGCCTGCCTTGAGGATTTTGTTATAGCAATAAAAAATGGACTAGCATATACCCAAATCCCAATGATTGAAACAACAAAGATTTATTTCTTACATACATTATGTATTCACTGGAGATCTGGTCATCTGTTTCGGCTGTACATTGCTACATAGTACAAGTTTACAATTTAAAAGAGATCAATTCAAACCAGACACAGATGACTCATACCTATAAGCTCTTAACTACTCAAGGAGGCTGATATCTGAAGATTGCTGTTTGAAACTGGCCCAGGCAAGAAAGTCCATGAGTCTCTCATCTCTAATAAGAAAAGTCAGGAATGGAGCTGTGGCTCAAATGGTAGCAATCCATCCTTGAGCACAGGGATACAGCCCAGGCACTGAGTTCAAGCCCCAAAACTAACAGACACACAAAAAATGGTGAGAGATAACTAAAATTTTAATATTTCCCAGTAGAAATTTTCCAGAAAATAGAACTAGAAATAATTTTTAGATTAAGACTTTGACTGTAATAGTTATGTTTGCAAATTTTAGGCTTTCCATAAGAAGGACATATTTATAATAAACAACAAAGAGAAATACCCTCTATAACTGAATAGGCCCTTTTATAACCCCCACCCCAGATAGGCTGAGAACTATTTCGGGGACTGCTTAATTCAGAACTTTTCTTTCAGGGTGTTGGCACTTTCCTTTTTGGGATATGAGTTATACTAGACTGACCTCTATTATTTCTGGATTATATGTCAGCAATGGAAAATGGACTGTGTGCTTTGAGGAAGAAAAAAAAATCATTACCAGAAAGATGAATAGACTGATTGTGCTGGGTTGCTAAAAGTAAGGGCTCTGGAAAGATCATCGGTTTGATTTTCTGGGAATCATAACTTCTTGGCTTTACCTCAGAGCTGAGATAAATTCTTCCACAGCAGGTGGGAAGTAGGTATATTGATACCACACTTTCTCCTGGCCATGGGCTTTTTGGACTGACAAGACTCATGCTGACTTCAAAGAAAAGCCTTTCTTTGCTTTATGATATTCAAATATAAAAACTGCTTTGAAGTCTCAGATTTCAGGCATTTGAGAAAAAGTCAACAACCAGGCTAATTTACATATTTATTGCTTTTGCCACTGGGTGGAGTTGATCCGTTAACCCTAACTCAATCAGTGATGGAATTTATCCATTCAATAGATATAGGTTATTTCTAATATGTGCCAGTTAGCTCAGTGTGGCTATGATAGCACAATGATTAAAACTATATAACCTCTTACCTAATAAAACTCTCAACTTGGAAGGAGAACAGTGGATCTAATGAGTGAATGACCTATTAGTCAATATGAGAAATACCATGTTAAGGTGTTATGGGATTTTTATAGCATTAGAGATCAGGGAAGACTTCTGGAAAGTGACTTTTAATTGTGATCTGAAGGATAATAATTCTTAATCAGAGGAAGAGAGAATGAGCAAAGTTTTAACGATTGGAGAAAGTAACTGAGCATAATGGAGGGAGAGATATGTTTCGATGTAATCGATAAATAGGAAAGGGATAAGACATGAGGTTAAAGGTGTATGCAAAAGCTAGAGCATGGGATGTCTAGGAAAGTGTATTAGGATGTTGTGGCCTCTACCTCCATAAAATGTTCATATTTATGAAAACCTATGATTGATCATATGGGTTGAGAGTACTAGTAATTAATTCATGCCTCTTTGACTATATAGAAGTTCCCTGCAGACAGATTATTCAAGAAGTCCACTTCCATAATTCTCTGAGGTCATTCTTCGGCCTCCAGAATGAGCCAGACCCAAAATTTAGGAATTAAGGCCCCAGGAGTGATCAACAGTGAGTGATAGGAAGTGTCAGGAAGTGCACTCTGTTTTTCATCTACATCACTTGAGAAGCATTCTCTATCCAGTGTAGCAGAGGGACCCTGGTGAGGCCGAACCCCACTAGTCTACAGCAATAGCCTGCTTATTAATTCAATCTCTCTGGTGTTGCCTTCTTTCTCGGTCTCACTTCTCTTCCCTTAGCATGCTTCCTGATGTACATTTTGTGCATCCAAATTACAATATTGAAATCTAAAACTAAGGTCTTTGTGAAATAACTAAATGGAGGTTTCAAATGAATATAAAGTTCTGTGGTTTAGAAGTAGAAAGATTTCATCTAAAGGCAAAATTGGGAGTCATCAAGATAAGCTTTCATATTGAGATTGTGGCTTAGATGATATTTCAAAAGGGTATGTAAAGCATGAAGGCCTGCCATAATAAACTTTTTCACCTAGAGGACAGGCAAAGAAAGCATTAGCTTAAATCAAACTGAAAAGGAAGAGTCAGAAAGGTAGAGGACAGGTAGAAGAGTGTAGATCCTAAACATCAAAGGAAAGTGTGAATGTCCCAGGACACTGAGGCAAATCTCTCAAAGCCACAATCTCAGAGGTCTATGAGCAAAAAAAGTGAAAAGCAGCCTCTGGACTTGGATACAAGGAACTCATCAGCACCCTCAGGGAGCGCAATTGCAGTAAAAATACAGACAGTTAAGCCATGAATGAGATAGGAGAAAGTCTAGACAATGAACACAAACAATTCTCCCAAAAAGTTAAGCTATGGGGGAGGGGTGGAGAGAGGGAGAGAGAATATGAACGATAGAGCAGAGAAGTATTTGGCGATAGGTATGCAGAAGAAGAGGGTTATTTGTGGTTTCTTTTCCTTAAAAAGATGGGTGTTATGTTTTGAGTGTGAAATGTCTCCTGTAGGCCTATGTGTTGAGTGCTTGGTCTCCAACTAATGGTGCTGCTTGGGGAGGTGCTATGAACTTTAGGCTATGAGGCCTAGTTGGAGTAAGTACGTTGGAGTAAGTAAGTAAGTTGGAACCACAGCAAGGTTCCTTCCTGTATTCAGTTTATTCCACGTGCTATCTATTGTGAGGGCAGGGAAGGAGCTCCTCTTGCACATGCTCCTGGCACTGTGATATTCTGCCTGAGTGCATGGGGGTAAAGCAACCATGGACTGAAACCTCTGAAATCATGAACTAAAATAAATCTTTCCTCCTTTAAGTTGTTCATGTCAGGAATCTGGTCACATCAACGCAAAAGTAACAAACCTAGAAAACTATCTTACAGCTCTGGCCTCCAGGATCCTCCAGAGTCACTAAGCTATCATCAAGAGCTGGAAGAATTGTGATTTTTTTTTCTGGAGGTTTTAAGTTATACTTCAAACAGACGAAAGGAGAACTGGGAACTAAAGAGGATTTGAATATCTTTCCTGAGTCCTCCCTCTTCTTTCCATTTAGATATATAATTGTGACATTGAAGACCTGTCCTACAAAAGCTGCCACTTCTTGGATACAACCTAGGCATCAGATCTGGTACTAAGCACATTATATACACTATCAGATCTAATCTTCTCACCACTGTCAGAGAGGAAACTAGGGTCATAGATGTTTATATAGTTTCATTAGGTCATGTAGCAGATGTATTTTACAACTAGAATTCAAATTAAACACTTCTGATGCTGTAGCCCAACCTCTTATATAGCCTTTTCTGCAGGATAATTCTACATAGCTCTTCAGAGGAAAGATGGTTCACACTATCCACCCACCTTTCCTATGACAATGGGTTTTCCTAGGCTTCTTTAGAATAAGTCTTAGACAAAGTCATTAAATAAGCAGTTGAAAAAAATCATATTAAGTGAAATAAGCCAGATCCAAAGAAATATAGGTCCCATGGTTTCCTTTATTTGCAATAATTAGTTTATGTTTAGGATAATCTTATCAAATGAACAGAAAAGCTCAAAAGCTATGTACATGTGACCATATAAGATGATGCTAAATGAAATGAAACCCAAGATATGGGTTTTTCTTTGTAATTGTTGCTTTAATGTACTGTGATTTTTTTTTCTTTTTTTCTTGCCATTTGTGGGGTTTGAACTCTGGGCTTGGGTGCTGTCCCTCAGCTCTTCAGCTCAAGGTGAGCACTCCAACAGTTGAGCCACAGCACCACTTCCAGTTTTCTGGTGGTTAATTGGAGATAAGTCTCACGGACTTTCCTGTCTGGGCTGGCTTTGAACCACAGTCCATAGATCTCAGCCTCAGCTACGATTACAGGCTTGAGCCACTGGTACCCAGATTTTTGTTTCTTTTGTATGTTCTTCCCCCTATAGTATATTTCCTGTTGTCACTGTATTTGATGTTGGTACCCTCCATCTTGTATATACATTTATCTAATTTGGGGAGGGGAAGAGGAATAACAAAATGCTGAAACAAGGACACAGGATGACCCATTGCAACAATGATACTCACAAGAGATACTCACAAGAGGGCTGGGAAGGTGGCTCAGTGGTAGAGTGCTTGCCTTGCATGCGTGAGGCCCTGGGTTCGATTCCTCAGCACCACATAAGCAGGAAAAAAAAAGCTGGAAGTGGCGCTGTGGCTCAAGTGGTAGAGCACAAGACTTGAGCTGAATTGCTGAGGGACAGCGCCCAGGCCCAGAGTTCAGGCCCCACAACCGGCCCCCCCCAAAAAAAAGAAAGAAAAGAAAACAAGAGATACTCACAAAAGACTATGTTGAAAACAAACTTTACAACTTGGGGGGGGGGGTAGTGGGGGAAGTGAGGAAGGGAAGGGATAGTAGGAGAAAAACAAAGGAGAAAGTAACAATATTAGACAAGAAATGTACTCATTACCTTACTCATGTAACTATAATCCCTCTGTACAGCATCTTTATAACTTAAAAAAATGCTGGGCAAAGTGGCAGCCAGCTACATTGGAAGGATAAATAGTAAACCCAACTGACCTACGTGCACTCTCTCTCTCTCCTTCTCTCTCTCTCTCTTTCTCTCTCTCCTCTTCTCTCTCTCTCTCCTCCTTTTTCACTCTCCCTGTGTGTGTGTGTGTGTGTGTGTGTGTTTATTCAAAATATAGTAAACGCAAAGCACTGAGAATGTGGCTCAGGTGGTAGATTGACTACCCTGAAACTGTAAGGTCCTAAGTTCAAATTCCATTACTTCCCTTCTTGCCTATCTGCCACCCAAAATAAACTAGATGTTCATGAAAAAAATACATCAAAACTAATCTGAGATGACAGTTAAACTTTCTTCATAGATGAGAAGCAGGGACAATGAGTAATATGTCAAGATACTTAAGATCATCAACTGGAACACCTGGTATTTCATGCTGTGTCTTCAGGAGAGCCTGTAGGACTTGATGTTTCCTCTCTGTCTTGAGGAGACATGATTGAAGTTGTTAAGTCACTATAGGGAAGAAATTTGTGTTGAAATTGCTTTCCCAATCCAATGCTACCCCTGAATCCCTGGGTATTTACTTCTGTTGGATAGTCCTTGTCACAATGAACTGTGCAATGTGTCACCTGGTGTGTCATGACCATATAACAGCTTCTAGTTGGAATGGCTTTCCCATGAAAGGATGATTAGTGTGTGTAGACATCACATTTCTAAGAGGACAAGGCCCCAATAACTTCCTCATTCTTTCTGAATAAGAGTGCAGAGTGTGACGGTGGTCACATTGAAAACATACGAGACAATTATAGCCCAAACATTCCATCATCAGAAAAACATTATTGATTCTTGGTATAGAAGCAATGCTTCTATGTGTCAAAATGGACTTTGGCATAATTTGTTTAGTTTTTTAAGATTCTGTTTTAAAATTTACTGTATAGTAGATTCAGGCATTTTGATGAACAGTTTTATGAATTTTTAACTATCACTATAACAAAGGTACAGGATAATTCCACCACCTATCACCAATTTCTTATAATTATCCTTTACAATCACCCACTTGGAAAACCATTCTTTTGCACTGTAGTTCTGTCTATGATTATCAAATGAATGAAGTATTACAACATGTAATCTTGAGAAACTAGTTTCTTCCAATTATCATACATCTTTGTGATTCATTCATGTTTTTATATGTACCAGTCCTTTCTTACTCTTGCTTATTTATTTTTTACTGATTGAGATGAGCTTTCTGTTTCTCTCTCTGTCTCTCTCTCTGTCTGTCTGTCTCTGTCTGTCTCTCTCTCTCTGTGTCTGTCTCTCTCTCTCTTGCTTTCTCTCTCTCACACACACACACAGACAGACATTAACCCTAACATTTTATTAACACTTTGTTTTTCTTTCTGAGCAGTATTCTATGTTGTGGATATATTATTTCTCTTTTGGAAAATTAATTTATTTTTAAAGTTGAGGTATTGTTCATATATGTCATAAGTAGAATATGTTTTCCCCCCTGAAACTCATGTTGAAATTTATTTTCCATTCTGAGATATTAACAAGTAAGCAAGCCTGGAGGAGATTTCTAAGAGGAGAGGAAGGCTCTGCCCCCATAAATAGACTAATCTATTCTTTTTTTTTTTTTGGTCGGTCATGGGGCCTGAACTCTGGGCCTGGGAACTGTCCCTCAGCTCTTCAGCTCAAGGCTAGAGCTCTACCACTTGAGTGTCAGCCCCACTTCTGGCTTTTTCTGCTTATATGGTGCTGAGGAATTGAACCCAGGGCCTCATGCATGCAAGTCAAGCATGCTACCACTGAGCCACCTTCCCAGCCCCGACTAATCTATTCTTGAAATTAATGGTAACCCAAATGGGTTCGTTGATTACCTTGAGAGTTGGTCTCATGTTCAAGTCAGTTTTGCCAGGTTTGTTGTATGCTCCTGGCTCTGGTTATATGATCTCTTGAATTTCCTGGTACTCTGTTTCCCAAAGGGCTATCACCAGATGCAGGCTCCCACCTTGAACCAGAACTGTAAGCCCTACTTCTACCTCCAAAATCCATTTTCTTTGTCATTTAGCCAGCCTTTGGTATTGGGTTATTAGTGACAGAAAGGAGACCAAACAATATACCATAACATTAATCACTTCATCTGAGCTCTGAAAAAAAGAAGAAATAGATATTTGAATATGTTCTGTTTGTCTAATTTTCTTCAGCTTCATGTCCCCTATTCTTTTGCTTTGGGAGGAAAAATAAACATATTGATTCTATATTTGGAAAATTGTTCAGTACAAGTTCCTTATCCACCTGCTTGCACACATGGTATTAACAAATGTTCACTTATTTCTATTGATTTTGGATTGTCTGTCTCTTCAATATACTATCCTTTCTTCATTATTCTGTTTTGAAGATAGATAATGCCTGCATTTTGCACAAAACACACAGAATAGCTTACCAAGGTGAGTATATCAAGGGATCCCCAGCCTCCTAGCGATTCAGTCCCTTCGTAGAAGCCAACAATCTTCTAACATATTTAGGCATCCACACAGAGCTATTCTATAATATTGCATGCATATACATATATATTATATGTATATATATACTTTACCAGTATATATTTTGTATATGCTAGATAGATAGATAGATAGATAGATAGATAGATAGATAGATAGATAGATAGGTATAGAGTTTAGAGCCAGGAGACCACTACCCAGTACCTATATAGTACTCACTACCCAGTACCTACATGATGTCTTTGTAAGGTTATACTTGAGTTAGTTCATGGCATCTAAAGTCAAGGACAACAAAGGCTCAATTGTAATAGTACTGGGACATGAGAATTCATTTTCTCAGGCCTCAGAAACATTCCATGAAAACAACTGTCTTTTCATTCAGGAGGTTGCTCATTGTTCCTAAGTTGCAACATTGGACAGTGAGGAAGACCAGTGATTCACTAAATTACAACTCTCTTTTGCCTTCTTTCCACTTTTAGGTAGCAAATAGACTTCACTAAGACTAGAAAAATCTGGGCTGTTTGCTAATATTTTATTCAGAATGTTCTTGTCATTTATTCCATTTTATTATTTTCTCTTTGTTCCTTCTGGACGTGTAGGGAGATGAACTTTTCATGAATGAACTGCATGGCTATAGTCTTTTTCTTCTTTCTCTTTTATTTTTAAATCTCTGAAAACCTGGGATTGCCACCATAAAATTGTCTACACCTTCTATGTTTTTAAATGTAGAAGAGAAGGAGTTGGGAGATTCCAGACTTCTTTACTTTTCTATTGTTTTCTTGGTTTTTTATTTCTTGGCAAATTTCGATCATTTATTTTCTGAAAAGATAATAAGAATTTAAGTCTTCAAATGTATAGGCAGATGTTCTTTATACTATTAATTTACAGTTCTTTTTTTGGGGGGGTTGGGAAGGGTCCAATCGTGGGGCCTGAACTCTGGGCCTGGGCGCTGTCCCTCAGCACTTCAGCTCAAGGCTAGCGCTCTACCACTTGAGCCACAGCGTCACTTCCTGCTTTTTTCTTTTTGCTTATGTGGTGCGGAAGAATTGAACCCAGGGCCTCATGCATGCAAGGCAAGCACTCTACCACTGAGCCACCTTCCCAGCCCATTAATTTACAATTCTTAAAATCTCTTCTATATTTGTAGTAATGCATAACTCATTGTACATCTTTATGTCTTTCTCAAATTTTAATTCTCTGTTGATTTCTCTTTCCGTTGGTTCTTCTGGCTTTTGTCTTGGTGGGGTGTAGAGCTCAGGAATACTAAGCATATGGTCTGCCACTAAGCCAGACTTGCCCTTCTCATCTGATACTTTAAGGTGTTTATCTACTAAGTTTCTCAAAGAACTTGCTTTTAGTGTTGAGTTTTAGGCATTTTCTGTTGCATCTATTTTATACTTACTCCTTTTTTCAACTGTTTGGATTTTTTTTCTTTTTATTTTTTGTGAACATACTGTACAGAGGGGTTACAATTACATGGGCAAGATCTTTTTGAACTTCTTTAATTGAATACTGAAGATCAAATTGGTTTACCTTGAATGTATCTTTTTAATCTAAATACATGCTAAAGCTCTGTCTTTCTAGAGGAGGCTAACGATGGAATCAGGTTTTTTATTTTCAGTTCTGCCATTGACTGAGTATCTATGGGCTAAGTTGCCTCACTGCTCCAAGCCTCAGATCCCCTTCTTGTTCAAATGATTTGTTCTTTGTTCTTCATTCTTTTGACTGTGTTTTAACTGTGTGATCCATCATTGTCTGATGTGTTCATTTTCCCAGTTGGTGGATTAGCATATTTTAGATTTATATTTGGTTGTGCACAAGTACATGATGAGCCTATCCTCCTGCTAGATTATTCCTTATCAGAGTATATATAGCCTTCTAATCAATCTCTGTCTCTCTCTGTCTCTGTCTCTTCTCTCTGCCTCCTTAAGAGATGAGTTCTCACTGTATTTCCAAACTGGCCTCAAACTCAGGCCCTGAGCTCATTCTCAAGCTTCTACCTTTGAAGTGGTTGAACTACAGCTATATGCCATTCTACCCAGACTTCTTTATAATCAACAAAGCTTTTTGCATTACATTATATTTTTTGTAATTATTAATACCCTCAGATTTATTTTGCTTAGAATAGAATATGATAGGCTTATGTATTTTTCAGCCTTTCATTTTCAAAGATATCCAGTTAGTGAATTGCAAAGCCAGTTTTATTTCTAAGTCTCCTGAACCCCAGTCTATTATTTTTTTCTATTATGAAACAGACAGAATCCACTTTGTTCCATGATTCAACTCATGATGTCTCTCCCGAAAACTCAGCCTGTAATGATTGTTCCATCTTCTGAATGAATGCTCAATGTCCTAAGTACTCATTCAGTCCTAAAGTATGCATTTCTGGTTCAGGAATTATAGACATCCTAAAAGCTTCTGGAGATTACCATATGGCTATCTTTTCTGCTGGCCATTCCACAATCATCATATTAAAGATCCTTCAGGGCACAATCTAGTTTTCTAGGGGACTTATCTTGAGATTGAATTGCATAGTAGACACCCAGTGCTATTAGCAGTGACCTGGGGTTTTGGAAAATGTTAAGTTAGATCCCCCTAAGCAAGGTGAACTTATTCTCTAAACTCATGAATGATGCATAAAATTAAAGATATCTTTTAGGGGTTCATGAAAATATTTTAATTTCCTTTAGAATCTGAAAAAAATTAAAAAAATGTTTCCCCTGAATTATCCTCACCTTATGCTACCACAAACACAACACATAATTTCTAATATTTTCTTTTTGTATAGGAATGGGCTTTATGAAAAATACCCTGATCTCCCCAAAGCCATGATGAGGTTTTCACTATCATCATCCTATTTTATGTATGAAGGAACTGAGCCTCAACAAAGTTAAAAATTAAATTTCTCCAAAGGTCCAACACCTAGATAAGGCAGACATGAACTTTGATCATAGGGCTTTGGAACTCCACTGTAACTATTTTAATTACTACACTATAGAGCCTTATAATGCAGGAGCCCAAACTAAATCAAGACAAGTCTGTGATATATTAACCAGTTTAAAAATACTTTACAGGGCTGGAAAGGTGGCTCAGTGGTAGAGCGCTTGCCTTGCATGCATGAGGCCCTGGGTTCGATTCCCCAGCACCACATAAGAAAAAAGAAAAAAAAAGCCAGAAGTGGTATTGTGGCTCAAGTGGTAGAGCACTAGCCTTGAGCTGAAGAGCTGAGGGACAGTGCCCAGGCCCAGAGTTCAGGCCCCACAACTGGACCCAAAAAAATATACTTTACAAAAACAATATAAATATTTGCATTCAAGGGGAAAATCCTGCTTAAGAGGAGTTTGCAACATTCGATATTAAGAACTTTTTTAAGAAAAAAATCAAGACCATAAATATATTAGGATCACAGTTTTGGAGGGGATTGACTAAATAAAAGATCATCAAGTATATTAAATTTCATGGTGAGTTCATATTCCCTCCAGGTCCTGGAGCCTTAAAGAAAAGAATCAGTAGATACCAAAGAATCAGTGCATGCCAGGCATATCAGCAGAGGATTTCAGGAAGGAATGGAACTGTGTAGAATGGCTGTGATTTGTGTTCCTGACTACAAAACCTGTTAGAGGAATGCCAAGTATGATCATCATCTTCTCAGAGGAAAGCAGAGTTCTCCTCCTAACTGAGCCCCATGGTCAAGTTCATCAGAGTCTTGGGTAAGGACCAGGGGAATCAGGAAGTGGAACCAGTTTTAAATACCAGGATGGAAAGCCAGGGGCATTTTTATATACTATTAGGTCTTATGTTATTACCTAAAAGGCAGCACCAGAATGAGAAGCCTAGAGATAGTGGGCAGGACTCTTGGGAGGGCCAGAAGAAGCAAGGAGCTATCATTAAAGGACTGACTTGGGTGTGTTATTAATGAACACCTGATCTATTATGGTTGGTTAGAACTTAAAGGGGCAGTGGAGATGAAGAGAAAGGAAAAGAGTACGTATCCAAAAGGATTCATCAGGTAGAAGTGAAGAATTGTGGTAAGCTAAAATTTTTAAAAATTACAGTTCAAGCTTGTAAAATTGACAGATCAGTTATGAGATTGCTAGAAAGTGAGAAGATGGTTATGTCTGATTTAAAACAGTCAATCTCACAGAAAGGCATTGGAACCAGCATGACTGCTGGCATTAACTTTGTGTTTTCTGCATACCAACGCCCCATCTGATCATCACATTTTCCCCCCTCAGTTATGTTAACAGCATTAAGAACATTGCAGTCAGGTCTCTCTGTTCTTAGTGACTAGGAAACATTGTGGCTTTAACTCAAGTTTCATTGGATTGATTATACTTTAACTCAGAGGTTCAGCCCTGTGTTGTCTTTCCAGTGGAATGGCCAAGATGACTATGCAGGCATATCAGAAATAGAAGGAAGAGAATGGACTTGAGTAGGCTTGCAGAATGAAAAAAATAGAACGGATATGTCATTAGAAAAAATAAAAAGCCTTTCAATCATTCAAAAGTATTCATGGCAGAGCTATTAGGTGTGGAACAAAACCCACACAAGGGAAGAGATGCAGCCATCAGCCTGAGGGAGGTTGAATTTTCAAACAAGTATGTTTGAGGAACTGATTACAGCATGAGGAAATAGACTTTAGATATTGGGGAGAGGGATGATGGATTTCCTAAAATGAAAAGTGGAGCTGTCTAGTATTCAGTTGTCAACTTGGGAATAGCAGTCAGAGTTAGAGTATATCTCGCATATAAGGAATCATTTTTCAGGGTAACTGGGTAGTTCAAGTAGAGACTCCTAAAAAAGCTACAAATGCTTCAAAACTCAAGGAACAATACAGGATTGGTGGAAAAAGAGGGTAGTTGGACTGATAAATATAAGGGAGTTGGTTAAACTAGGAAGAGGTTCCAAGTCAGACCTCATTTTAGGAATTACAAATTTCTTTGTAAAGAATACCTCATCTGCATTATCAAATACTGACATGTCATTTGTGTTCTGGCTTATTTTTGAATATTGACCCTTATAATTTTATTTTTTAAAATCAAACATCCTTTATTTAAATGTAGTACCATTAATCATCAAAATAATCTATAAGAGTTAACTCCACCTTAAATATTATGACACCTTTTAAAGTTAAAAGTAATGTTAAAGTTGGGTTCCTGTGGCTCACATCTGTAATCCTAGCTACTCAGGAGGCTGAGATCTGAGGATGGAGGCTCAAACCCAGCCTTAGCAAGAAAGTCCCTGAGACTCTGATCTCTAATAAACTACTCGGAAAAAGTCAGAAGAGGTGCTGTGGCTCAAGTGATAGAGTGCCAGGGACAGTGCCCAGGCACTTAGTTCAAGCTCCAGGACTGGCAAAAAAAAAGCAATGTTCAGTGTTTTCCCCCCAAGTCCTCTATTTAGAACATATTCAACACATATTAATTACCTTATCCTGTGCAATATTCTAAAACCAAAAAAAAAATCATGATCAGTTTCTGATCAGATAAAACCCATGCTATCACCAAGGGGGAAATAAAGAAGCATAAATAAATTTGAATGTTCTGTAGACACCTGGCTCTTTAGTATTACAATTATTTTCTAGTTGCCATCTCTAAGCAAGAAATGTCTAGCAGCAGCTCAGAAATGGCCGTAATGTCCTGTGAAACCCCTTCTTCCCTCCTTGGCTGTTTTTGGCCTCAGCTCCATGTGGCCAGGGAGTCCATTCCGGTTCCTGAACCAGTGACGTTCCTTCCCCCAGTTCCACAGTGGCCTCAAAGCCTGGTGAGTCGCCGCTCCAGCTGGTTTACCTTAACCTTCTGGGTGCCACCACTGGGAGGAGCAGCCTTTGCAGGTGTCCAGGGCAATGGAGCCCTTCTGACCCACAGGCTCCACCACCCTGCATCACTGGCCCGCAGACACCTGGGAACAATCGACTCTTTCCCCCGCAGCATCTCCACTGCTGGGAGCATCCCGCCCCGTGGCACTTCAAGAATCGTGGAGGGTCCCCCGAGCGCATTTTGGATATGTCCAGGCAGAGGATATTATTTAAAAACAATCCATATCTGAGCCAGGTTCGCGCAGGACCTTCAGCAATCACAGAACTTCAGTACCACTAGGCTTCCCTTCCAGCTGGGCCACCAGGCGTTTGTCTGTCTGGAAATGATACCATCTTCCACGCCAAAGGCCTCTGTTGATGAACATAGGTTGCTGGGGTTTGGTGTTGGGTTCAGGTATCGGCATCTCTGGGTAAATATTATCCAAATACCACTTGAATGACTGACACCCCAATTACTTCCTAAGTTCAAACGAACACTGGCACCCTGCAGCTCAGATGGGTAAGATTTCTCCTTATGCTCTGCAGTCCTGGTGTCTGACGCATGTCTACGGTAGTCCAAGTGGTTACTAATCAGCGTATTAAAGTCATCTTTCTTATAGCCCAAGTTTCTCGACTCCTGATCGGGTTGATTTAAAAATCATTCCCAATTCAGAAGAGAACTTTAGATAGTCTTTTCTCCGAATCTTCAATATTATTATCTTTCACAGGATCCATTTTACTTGCTTGGAATTGTGATTCTAGTACTCGAGGTGGACCTCGATATTAAGTAAAGCGGAGATAGAATTTATTGGGAAATGGTCCATGGGGCCTAGGCCCATTGAGGGGCACATTCTTACGGGGCCACATCACTTCGCTGACATTGAAATAAATAAAAAGCAAAAGTGTCCAGGCTGCAGATATAACAATGCACCCATAATAGAAATATCGAACTGTGATACTTCCCGTTACAGACCTAGCAGAGTTCAAGGGCATTTGCAATTTCCTATAGTTATTTTCTAATAGAGTCCAAATCATTGTTTTCCTTTTCTTCATGATACTCGCGCCACCCACAGGCCTTGGCCTTCACAGATGCGGCCAGTGCTATCCTCCTTGGCACCAAGACCCCTGAGGTTGAACAGGACACTGGCACCACCACCCAGGCAGCGGCCAGCCCTTATAATTTAATATTATAATTTCTAAATATATGAGGTTATATCAGCCATGATGTACACATGTGTGGGTACAATTGGAGACAAATTTATCTATTTATTGATGTTATCTTTAAATTTTTGTATTGTAATGGTAAAGGTGATGTGCAGAGGGGTTCCAGTTACATGTCAGGTAAAGAGTACAGTACTTGATAGGAAATATTACCCTTTCCCTCACACTTTCACAGGTTTTCCCCTCCCATATTTGTGTTAGCTTTAAGTAATTGTACAAAGGAATTCCAATTCAACATGTTGATTTATGAGTACAATGCATCATGATCAATATCACCCTTATACAATCCCATCTACCCAATCCTACCCATACTGTCCAGTTACCCAGTTCCATTCTCACTATGTATTTTGAATATTATGACTGTACTTGCCCATCATTCTGCCCATCATTGCCCATACAATTTTATATAGAAAACTTATTCCATGGACAACGGAGAAGTTGAGAAGTCTACAAGGGGTACTAAGGCAAGCAAGAGAAAACAACACAAATAGCAGGGAACCTCTGCCACTCTTGGAAGACTATTTTTGGGACAATGGAAGAAATTCTCACCCTGGGTGGTAGATGGAGCAATCTGGAATGAGTAAGAGCCAGTGTGGGAACTGCCCAGCAGCATCAGGAAGCTCAGTAAGGCATCCACAGGAGAAGGGAATATCCGGCTTTCTCCCTTTTTTCCTTTGCGGTGTTTCCCATTGCCAGAGTCCACCAAGATGCCACAGTCCAAGGGAACCTGGGAATTGTAGGAGGTTTTGTTTGACCTAGTGCTGTGGATCAAAACCAGGGCTGCTAGACAAGTGCTCTACCTCTGAGCTATATCTCCAGATGTAGTTTGTGGTATAGGACATGATTAGTTTTTGTAATTGTTCCAAGTAGATTTGCCTTGTTGATTGTGTTATCCACACAATAGAGATAAATCTTCTTTACCCCTACTACTATTTTGTTGGTATGAAATCGATTTCTGAAAGAGGTTTGTCAAAACAATGCGTCATTCTGGCTGGGTATTGGTTGCTCATTCTTATAATCCTAACTACTGAGGAGGCTGAGATCTGAGGACTGCAGTTCAAAGCCAACCAGGAAGGAAATTATGAAAGACTCATGTCTCTAATAACTCACCCCAAATCTAGAAGTGTAGCTGTGGGTCAAGTAACAGAATGCTAGCCTTGAGCACAACCTGGGACAGAAGCCAGGTCCAGACTCTAAGCCTCAGTACTGGCACACCCCTCCCCCCCATGGTCAAAGTACTTTATACACATATGCAGAAACAGAACAATAAAATCTGTTGAAATTGTTTTAAGGAGGGACTGGAGCAAAGAAGAGAGATGGTGAGGATGAGTTATTATGAATGCATAGACTTGTCACAATAGATCTTCTTTGTACAACTATTATCTGCTAATAACATTTTTAATTTTTTTCTCATTCTGATTGTGGATTTAGCAAATTCATATGTTGGCTACTAGAGAATAGTCTTTAAGAGGACAATAAAAAAAACAGTAGCTGGAATAGTTTCCACACAGAAATGGTGATAGTCTGGCCTAAGATGGTGAAGATGCTTCCTAGTAATTAATAATTCCTAGGTTTCTGGTTTGGGAAGTTGGATGAATGATGAAACCAATTATGTACATGAGATACTCCTAACCAGTACTCGTCCCTGAACAAATTACATAAGCCCTTTGGACACATTTTCTGCATTTATAAATATAGATTTAAGAATAGATAACATTTTATAGATGATAATAATGAAAAGAGCTAATATATGTAAAGTACTTAACAGGATATCTGAATACTATAAATTGTTCAAATATGCTGTTATTACTGCTAATTAGGATATAATTAAAGAAGGGAAGGTTTGAGTTAGAGGTAAGAAACAGGTGTTTCTATAAAGGATCAGTATATGTGAATTGTTTTGAAAATTGTCTTTCAGTAAAGAGGCTCTGACTCACCTTAACAAATGTTGCCAAGGAGAGAATTGAGAAAGACCACTGGGAGGTCACTGGCAACTTCCAAGAAGGGGTAATGAAACACTTCCTCTTTTTCACTTCTTTTCTTTCCTTCCTTCCTCTTTCCTTCCTGTTCCTTCTATATCTAGTACAATTTTATTACCCATGGTTCTCTTGTTGTATTTTAGATCTCTAGACTCATTCTTCCTGCATGCCTTTTATTTTGTATCTCTGACTTAAGTCTGCCCTTTTATTAAGAAGGAAGAATAGCTTAGGTGTCTGTGTAGGCAACATTTCAGAGGGAGATAGAATATTATGTGTACTTCCCTGTTTGTTTTTACTTTGAAGAATTATAGTGTGTTGTTGCTGTTGTCTGAGCTGGTTGTGGGCTTGGAAGCTAGCCACTCCCAAAAGCTACTGGAAAGCCTGACTCTGGAGAGCATGAGCCCAATTATACTAACAGAACACCAGTAACTTACCTGGGATGTGATTTAGCATAGGATTCATAGGTAGATTTGTTTCAAAGCTTGTATTAAAGAGGGGAAATGAATGACTCGACAAAGATTGAGGATCATGTGCATCTCTAGCTTTGAGCTACTGTGAAGAGTAAACACGACATAGTGAATACCATAGTGTTCGTTTTATTGCCTTGGCAGGCTTCAATGTAAGATTATGCATGACTACAAGCCTCCCACAAGTTTGCACAAGCTTAGGAATTTTCTTATTAAGGCTGTTAAGCAATCTGCATTTTAGCAAGGGGATACAAGTGCTTGGAAAGAATCTTCTCAAGCATATTAATCTTGACTTGTAATTATATATTCCTCTTCACTAGATTAGCACTGAGTTACATTTTCTTTTCTTCTTTGTGTTGTTAAGAAGAAAGACATTATTTTAAGCCCATTGTAATTAGAGCTATTTGTCACTGGATAGTTTTTACAAATAAGTTTGACTCAATTATGAATCTATTAACACATTTCCCATAACCTCAAAAGAGATTTAAAATGTATTTCTATCTTTTGCCTTCTGCAAACCCCACCAAAACAACCAGCAAAGGGATAGTTTAAGATGCAAGCCCAATAAATAGAGCTATTTGAAGAGAAGAGACAATTTTGGAAACTCAAAAATAAATGATTACTTAGTAAGAAATGAATAGATCTGAGTCTATCTGAGATAATGAGTCTAATCAAGCAGTAAAGAAAACAGAACTAGTATGATTTACAGAATATCCAAAGACTTAGAAACCCATAGTAGCAAGTCCCTATGTAAGTGAAGATAAAAGGAGAAATAGCTTGTTGGAAGGATTATTAGGAAGCCTGTTTTGGAGAGACCTATATCCCTAGCCTCCTTCTCATGGTCCTGTAGCATCCCAAGACTGCCACCTCCCTAACTGGCAAGAGTGACAGTTCATTTTTAGAAAGGACTGAAATAGATGACTCAGTATTAGAAGACACTAGTGCAGTTGAGGGTAAGGGAACTATGAATTTATACATGTGAGTGCCTGAGATACCCCATACCATATCCATCTTTCCCTAAAATAGGCCCAGGACACTACATGTTAAACCTTCACCCTCTAGGTAGGACACTGGCAGCATCTTCTCTGAGAAACATGGCTCACCCATGAAAATACTGAAAGATGCTAACACTGGAAGACAACCCTCTCCACCCCATACACAAACACTGAAGGACTCAGGATACATGCTGACTTACCTCCTCAGAGTCCCAGCCTATGTCTTAAGAGATCATTCCTAAATATGATCAGGTATGAAAATTCAAGCTATCTTCTGAAAGTCTTTACCTGAAGGACAGAAAAATACAATCATTTTACCATAGCTAAGATATGGAACCAACCCAGATGCCCCTCAGTAGATGAATGGATCAAGAAAATGTGGTATATATACACAATGGAATTCTATGCCTCCATCAGAAAGAATGACATTGCCCCATTTGTTAGGACATGGAAAGACTTGTAAAAAATTATATTAAGTGAAGTAATCTAGGTCCAAAGAAACATAGGTCCCATGGTTTCCCTTATTTGCAATAACTAGTATATGTCTGAGTCAAGCAGAAAAGGTCAGATAAGGTGATGTTAGGGAAATGAACACTAAGATATGTATTCAAATGTTTTTTTTTCTTTCATGCGATTGTTTCTAACACATATATAAGATGATTTCTTTGTTGCTTTGTATGTCCCTCCCCCATGGTATAACCCCTGATTTCACTGTATTTGATGTTGATATAATTTGTGGAGGGGAAGGGAAAAAACAAATCGTTTAAATAGGGATACAGGTGGACCCATTGCAACAATGAGCTGTACAAGTCCTTATGTCGAAAATGAACTTTACAACTTTGGTGGGGGGTGGGAGGAGGATTGGGGGGGGTTGGGGGAGGATGGGAAGAGATGAGAAGGGGAAACAAAGGAGGAGGCTACAATACTTGATAAGAAATGTACTCATGGGGCTGGGAAGGTGGCTCAGTGGTAGAGCGCTTGCCTTGCATGCATGAGGCCCTGGGTTCGATTCCTCAGCACCACATAAGCGGAAGTGGTGCTGTGTCTCAAGTGGTAGAACAGTAGCCTTGAGCTGAAGAGCTGAGGGACAATGCCCAGGCCCAGAGTTCAGGCCCCACGACCGGACCCCCCCCCAAAAAAAGAAATGTACTCATTATCTTGCCCATGTAATTTAACCCCTCTGTACAGTATTTTCACAATAAAAAAGAAAAGAAAATCATAAGAAAAAGATAATGTTAAAGAAATAAAGATGAAACAAATTTGAAAAATCTCCCAAAGAAAGATTACTATAACCCTGAAAAAGAACAGTATTTGATTCCAAAATAAACAAGCAAAATACATAAATGGAACATTCCAAGAACATCAGATTTTTTAAAATAATTAAATACACATCAGAAATGAAAAGACAAACTTCCAATAGAAAGGCTGAGATATAAATGAGAAGTTTCCCAATCAAAAAAAAAAGAGGATAGGAAATCTCTCTCTGTCTCTCACTCTCTCTCTGTCTCTCTCTGTTTCTCTGTCTCTCTCTCTTGCACACACACATACACATACAAAGACACTTGAGAAATAACTGTTTGTATATTAAATAAGAGAAAACAGACATGAAGCATAGAGAAAAGGGAATAAATGATCTGAATTTCCAAATTAAATATTTTCCCAAATGAAACAGTGTCAGGCTAGTGGACAACATTATGAAGTTTCAAACACTGAAGACTAAGATTCTGAAAGACTGTAAGGAGGAAAAAATAATATCCAGATCATATACGCAAGATAAGCAATACGTAATAGTAAAAAGTATTCCACTGGAGGCTGGACCAGCAGAATGCCTGCCTAATATGCAAGCATGAAGCCCTGAGTTCAAATTCAGTACCATAAAAAATGAGTTCCAAAAACTTAGTAAAGATTATTAATCTATAGTCATGATAACAGGAATTCATCAAACCTGGTTTGAATGGCAAGTGCCTACAACTTTACCTATTATCCTAGCTACTCAGGAGACTCAAATGTAGTGGATTTCTTTTACAATCCAGACCAGACAGACCTATCTGACTCTATCGCTAATTAACCAGCGTACTGTCCGACTGGAGGCATGACTCAAATGGCAGTGTCAGATGTGAACAAAAACATCTGAGTAAGAGTGAGAGGCTCTTAATTCAAGTTACTCTTTCTTCTCTCTCTTGCTCTCTCCTTGACTTTTAGAACGTTCATTATTATTTTTAGTGTATAAATTTACAGAATACATTGTGATCATTTGATACATGATAACTGTCCTGATCATTTCACGGCAGTAATATTTCCATGCATCTGTGGTCAGCTGTCAGCTAATCTGGAGCTAACTGGCTCTAGTTGGCTTCATTTACATGCCTGTTGTATGGGTCAGCTTGGGGATGGGGTGACTGAACTATGCTTTTCTTCCCCTCAAGAAGATGATCCAGTTTCATTGCATGACAGTCTGAATTTAAAAGCCCAACACACAAGGACTCTTCAAGCCTCTATTTCATCATATTGGTAAACTTGCCATTGACCAGAGCAAGATAGATGATCAAAGTCATAGCCAAAGTGGAAGGTTCACTTAAAGTTAACAGGAAAGAAAACCATTGTTGGCTATTGTGTTATCAATCAACTACAGAGCTTGTCAGAAGATTCCAGGAGAAATTTCTGTAGAAAAATTGAAAATAGTGAAATATGTTTGATGTCTCAGAACATGTTGAGAGAAAACCAAATTTACTACATGGAAATTATGATAAGTGGAAAGATAACTAGGCAGAAAGGCAATTATTACTCTGAATATAACAGAACATCATTCAACAAGTAAGAATAAACATAATTTGAAACAGATTTAGCAGTAAAAATCATTTACTTCTGTATAAATAACTCAGTGAATACCATTGAATAGTGATGATATACTTTGAATGTTTATGCCTTCCCCAAATTCTTACATTAAAACCTAACCCCCATGGTGATGGCATTAAGAGGTGAGCCTTTTGGACACAGGTCTTGCCCTGATCAGTGATTCCCCTGTAAAAAGATACATGGGATTGCCAATTTGTCCCTTCTACTAAGTGAGGACACACTTAGGGTACCATCTATGAGAAATTTCCCTCACCAGATACCAATACTCCTATACTCCCAAACTTCAGAACTGTAACAGTAAATTTGTCTTGCTTAATAAACTACTCAGTAAATTGTTATCATATACTAAATGGATAAAGATAATAGTATAACCAAAATTATAGTGTGACAACATTTGAGGAAAGGTGGAGAGCTGGGTATCAGTGGCTCACATCTGTAATCCTAGCTGCTTGCAAGGCAGTTCCAGGCAGGAAGAAAAAAAGTTCTCAAAACCCCTTCTCAACTGAGAACTGGGCCTGGTGGTGTGCTGGTTATCTTAGCTAGACAGGAAGCCAGCCTAGGAAGACAGGTCATTCCTAGGCCTATATCCAGGCAAACCTTATCTCAAAAATAGCTATCACATAAAAGGGCTAGAGAGGTGACTTGGCATAGGAGCACTTGCCTGGCAAGCACAGGGTTCTGAGCCCAAAAACCTCAGCACCACCAAAAAGAGAAAAAGAAGAAAAATGGGATGGAAAAAGTGGTTACAGATGAGGAGGCAGGAAAGATTTTTTTTTTAATGTTGAGTCCTACTTCTCCGTTTCTCTTCCAGAGCAGAAAGTCAAAGATCATATCTAAAACTAGAAAATCAAGAAGCAAGAATGCAAGAATATTACCTAGGAAAATGGAGACAACCCCCAAAGCTTTCAGATACAAGAAATGAAACTGAAGTCTTTTCAAAGGAACACATAGTAAATGGGGGAGGGATAAGAGACTGCTGCATTCACAATAAGTCACAGAGAATGATTCTACGCATGTTAACGTAGATAAAAAAAAAAGCCAAAAGAAAAAAGAATGAAAGAAGAACAAAAAGAAGGTGATCAGTGTTATTGATCCAGACTGATATGCAATGATCTCTGTCTAATACTAAGTGAAAAAAAGCAAGATGCAAAAAATGAATGTTGCACAATAAGCCCTTGTTTGTGAAAATGGAGGGAGGAGTAACTTATAAATACATGCTTATATGGGTGCAGACTGATTCACCAACAAACTCTTCTGAGTCTACCTCCAAAATAAACTCTGACCAGAGCTTGCCAATTCCATTCTTAGTTGTCAGGAAATGGTCACCCCTTGTGCACACTGAAGTAGTATTCTCTCCACGGCCTCCCTGACCTCTCTGCTCTTCCAGTCTAGATTCCACACAGTGCCAAGTCACATCAAAAATCCTTGAGCTTTAAGACATCCAATGAAACCAGACACTTCAACTAGTTCATGTGATCTAATACTGACTTGTTCTTCATCTTCTAATGCATTTGCACCTGGGAGCTTTGCCATCCTAGCCGGCCTGCCTGCTGGCCTGCCTGCTGGCTTCTCTCTCAGGTGTTTGCTTCAGTGTCATCTCAGAGAGGCCTCTTGTTGGCTTCTTCTGTGCCTTCCTCCTCCCATCCTATTTACTTGTCATTGCCACTTCATCCTGATTTATTTTCTTCACAGAATAGATCACCACTTGAATTTTAAGTATAGCTAATAGTCAAGTATTTGCTCTTTTAAAAGAATGCAAAGTCTCAAAAAGTGCAGCTGTGTTAGTTTGTTTTGTTGGTTGCAATGATCTCCAAGTCCCTAAAATGAGGCCTGACTCAGAGTGGCTATTATTTAATAAAATTGTTCTGAGCCCTGCACGATAGTGCATATCTGTAATGCCAGCACTAGGAAGGTTAAAGCAGGTAAATCATATTTAGCCAATATGAGCTAAATAGCAAGACTGTCTCCAAACAATTTTTTAATAAATTAATTTTAAAAATCCACATTATGTTGAAATAGATGCCACTTTAAAGGAGAAATGAAGACTTTCTACTTTTCACAGCAAAGAAAAACCTATTTATAGCACCTGCTTTGGGGACAGGAATTGGGAGCATGGGTCAGTGAGCAGAAGATCCTGAGTGACTCTCACTTCTCTATATCCTTTGCCCTCAACTCCCACAGCACGCAAGGCCAAGATGTGGTCCCCACACTGTCAAGCATCTGTGACAATCTGCTGCTGTGACTCAGATCCACCACCATGTCTCAAGCACATGTGAGGATATCTCATGTATTTATTTGTACTTTCTTCATGAAATAAAAGAGGCATAATATGAATCACAGGTTTTGAAGCAGGGTGTATAATTTATAAATTATATTCTGGATTTCATGTTCAAAGTAGTTTGTCTGACAAGCTCATACAATCAAAGAAACTACTCTAATTGTTTGGTCACAGGCTGAAGTTGTGGCTCAGCAATAGAATGCTTGCTTGAACAGGTGAAAGGCCCTGAGTTCAAATCCCACTACCATAAAAGAATCATTTATTACTACTCAGGAGACTGAGATCCACAGACTGAAATTCAAAGCCAGCTTAGGCAGAGAGATCTATAAGATTCTTTTTTTTTTTACATTTGCAGAATATTTTTAAGTAAGTTTTTTATTGTAAAAATACGGTACAGAGGGGTTACAGTTACATGAGCAAGGTAATGAGTACATTTCTTATCAAGTATTGTTGCCTCCTCCTTTGTTTTTCCCCTACCATCCCTTCCCTCCCACCTCCACAACTACACTCCCTGTGCCCCCCCCAAATTGTAATGAGATGTACAAGACACTGTTAAACATCGAACTGTAAGATTCTTATCTCCAGTTAACAAGCAAACAGCTGAAAGTACAGATGTGGTAGAGCACTAGAGTAGCATCCCTGAAGGAAAAAGCAAAGTGAGAACATAAGGCCTCATGTTCAAGCCCCAGTAGTACTCTCTCTGTCTCTCTGTCTCTCTGTCTCCACAAACATGTATACACAATCTGAATTTTTTTAAAGAGTTTGATCACAAACTCAAAGTACAATATTAGTCTTATAAATAGTGAACATACTTGATTTGTCTCATAATGTGTTACAGTTGTTTGAATAAACACAAAAATCCAGAGATTTCTTATAATACTCCAGATTTCTGGCTTTTTTAGAAAACTCAAGGATCTAATAGTGCTGGTTCTGTGATTTGCTGGAGCCAGTGGGCTTATGGGTGAGAGCACACAGGCACATTCGTGTGCTTATACGCCAAGGGCTTCCCAATACAATATGGGTTTTCACATTCAGCTTGCCACCCTCACTTAACAGCTTAGCCCTGTAGACATTTTAGTTTATACTATTTAGTTTAAGGCTCTGTTCTGACCCTGTTTCTCAACCACAAATATTTTGTTCCCGATGGCAGTGAAAGGAATGAATGAACATTTTCAGATTGTCTACTTTATAAAACAGATTTAATACAGAGTTATTCCCATTCTAACATTATTCTTACTCCTTTCCAGTATTTTTGAGTGACAGTGCTATAGGACAGCGTATTTGTTGACACACTAAAACCAAGCTTAACCTGGAGCACCTCCCTGGGAGTCAACATCCTTGGGTGTGTCCTGTCTAATAACCACCAATTTGTAGCCCCTGCTGGTTTTGAATCTCAATCCTAAGATAGCAGCCTCCTGAGTAAAGAGGACTACAGGTGTGAGTCACAGAGCCTGGCAAGATACACTTCTATGGATGTTTTTGGTATAGTATTTCTGAGTTTCTCAAAGTATCCAGCTTTGAGAATGCATAACAGATTTGCTGAATAGGTGGTCAACATAAAATTAAAAAAAACATAGACATTGACAATAACTAACAATGCACACATAGTGCATGTCCATCCACACATAGATAAATTCACATACAGGAACAGCAGGAGAAATGTCTCAGCACTTTTGTTTTTTAGGCTGTTCGTAACATCATTATTCAGTCAGGTGGTCAGGCTTTCTAGATGAGAAAATGAGGCTTAAAAAAGTCCCTCTGATCACATTTTCTAAAGGGAAAGTCAAAGATTCAAACCTAAGTCTAATTCCAATGCAATGGTTTTACAAAACAAATATCCCTACCAAATAAATAAAAACTCTGACAAAACCCTTGATAAAAAGATAATGGAGCCAGGTATGGTGATTCATGATCTATCCTCAGCTATTTGAGAAGCAGAGATCAGAAAGATAGCAGTCAGGGGTTACTTTGGGCAAAAGCTTAAGGTGTGTTGGCACTGACTATAATCCTATCTACATGGGCATGGGTAGGAGGATCTGGGTACAAGAACAACCCAGGAGGCCCTGGGTGAAGAAATAACTAAAAGCAAAAAGGATTGAGGACATGGCTCTATTCAGAAAGCAATTGCCAAACAAGTGCAAATCCTTGAGTTCAAAACCTAGTACTGCAAAAAATAATAATAATAATAATGTCGTAGCAGTCTCTTCAATAAGATACTCTTATCTAGTGATTTAACTTTGTTATTGAAAATAAATTAAGGAATTAGTGTATGTTCTGTGACTATGTCTGAATGGACAGTCAAAGTTTCTTTAGTCAAAATAATAGAAGGAGGGCTGGGAAGGTGGCTCAGTGGTAGAGCACTTGCCTTGCATGCTCGAGGCCCTGGGTTCGATTCTTCAGCACCACATAAGCAAAAAGAAAAAAAGCCGGAAGTGGCGCTGTGACTCAAGTGGTAGAGCGCTAGCCTTGAGCTGAAGAGCTGAGGGACGCCACCCAGGCTCAGAGTTCAGGCCCCACGACTGGACCAAAAAAAAAAATAATAATAATAATAGAGGGAAAACAATGAAAGTTTCTTGGAGTAGCATTCAGTTCAAGTTTAAGAACTTAAGCCCAAAGAAGTAAAACTAACGTCTTTAGACCTTGACCAGAGGTCAAAATTGAAAAGTCACAGTCAAAATTGGAAATTGTTACAAATATGGGAAGTTGCTTCTTAGCCACAACTTCTATTTATTACAGGCAAAAGTGGAGGCTGCATTAATTTCTTTTAACATAGGACTAAAATGCCAGTTTTGTTTCTCCAATCGAAGCAGTTTCAGTATGAGCAAGGGATGTTGGTGAGAGAAAGCAACAGTGGGAAGACTTAGACTCCACTCTCAAAGAGTTTATCTTATGTTAGAGATGTTGAGAAAACTGCATCTAGCCCAAAGAGAGTTATTAGGTCAAGTGAGCTCTGTGCCCACAGGGCAGAGTCAGCTAAGCAGGGAATTTTTATTTTTTTTATTTTCTGACAGTACCAAGATGTGAAATTAGAACCTCACACTTACTCAGCTTGCTTTCTGGGCTGAAGCTCTCCTACTTGAGCCAAGACTAGAGCTCTGATTTTTGCTGCTTTTATTACAAATGAGGTCTAGTGGACTTTTCTGCCCTAGCTAATCTTGAACTACCATCCTTTAGAGCTCAGCATCCTGAGTAGCTAGAATTACAGTATGAGCCATCATACAGGCAAAACAGAGGACTTTTTAAAAATAAGTTCTGTGTTGTAAAAATACTGTACAGAGGTAAGTTACAGTTACATAAGCAAGGTAATGAGTACATTTCTTATCAAGCATTGTTGCTTCCTCCTTTGTTTTTCCCCTACCATCCCTTCCCTCCCACAACTACACTTCCCCACCCCACCCCCACTCCCACCCCCTTACCCCCGCCTAAATAGTAAAGTTTATTTTTCAACATAGTGTCTTGTACATCTCATTGTTACAATGGTTCAACCTGTATCCTTATTTAAGCATTTTGTTTTTTCCCTTCCCCTCCCCAAATTAGAGAAGTATATATACAAGATGCAGGGCATCAACATCAAATACAGTGAAAACAGGGGTTATACAGTGGGGGAGGAACATATAAAGCAACAAAATAAATCACATGGTACATTATAAATATGTTAGAAATAATAGCAAGAAAGAAAAAACCTCTTGTGTCCCTATCTTGGGGTTCATTTCACTTAACATCATCTTATGTGGTATTATGTACATAGCTTTTGATCTTTTCTGTTAGTCCCAGACATACACTAGTTATCACAAATAAAAGAAACCATGGGACCTATATTTCTTTGGGCCTGGCTTACTTCACTTAATACAATTTTTTCCAAGTCTTTCCATTTCTTAACAAATGGAGAGATGTCATTCTTTCTGATGGAGGCATAGAATTCCATTATATATATATATATATATATATATATCACATTTTCTTGATCCATTCATCTACTGAGGGACATCTGAATTGGTTCCATATCTTAGCTATGGTAAATAATGCTGCAATAAACATAGTTGTGTTGGTAGCTTTAGTATGGTCTTCTTTGTGATCATTTGGGTAAATGCCCATTGCTGGGTCATAGGGGAGCTCTATGTGGAGTCTTTTGAGGAACCTCCATACTGCTTTCCAAAGTGGTTGAACAAGTTTACACTCCCACCAACAATGTAGTAGGGTTCCCTTCTGGCCACATCCCCTCAAGCATCTAAAACAGAGGACTTTTGATAGATAATTATGAACAGGGAAGGTTTGAAGCAGGAAGAATTAAAAAGTTACTCTACACCCAGGCTGTACACACAGCACACTCCTGTGTGTGCACCACTTAGGAAAAGAGATGTGGTAACCAGATTCTTCCACAGTGAGATAAGATAAAAGGGCTTCAATAAATTAATCAGAATCATTGTGAACATGATAAGATAAGGGTTTCAGATGACAGAGGGTAAGGCAGCTGGTGAATAAGAGATACACATAATTCTTTAACAAAAATGGGTTATGCAATTCAGGACCATTCATGTCATTAAAAGAAAAACATATTAAATAGGTGGAAAATTGGTGGTTGTTATAGATACATACAAGCTGGTGGAGAACGCAATTATAAAATCAAAGATAAATCCATAATCTGGCAAATGAGTGCTCATAAGGTAATGGAAGAGAAGCTTTTAGCTTACCATTTGCTTCTTTTCTAGCTTTTCTCATTGAACAATTAATACCTGAATAATTCTTCCTGGAAAAAACTATAAAATGTGCAGTCAAAATCCTTAATGGCCAACTCATAATTGCTCCCTTTCCAAGTCTTAACACCATATCCAGTGTATGTTCCTCTGACATTTAAAGTACATGTGCATATAGTATTTGAGCACGGGCCAAAGGGAAAATAAAGTTTACAGGAACTGTAACACTCATTCCCTTAATAAAGTCCAGGCTGTACTTGACAGTTCCATATAAGGTACTCACTTGTTTAGAAAACATCTCATGGTTGATTACCTGTGCCCAGGGACAGAGAATACAACAATGGCCTCAAGTTCATCACCCTGGATACTGGCATGGGTTTCTGCCATATACAGATAAGGAAAATGAGACTCATAGAAAAATTATGCAACTCACCCAACAATACTTTGAGTTAAGTAGTGGTGTTGGGTATCAAATCTTGGCTTGTTTATCACAGTAGTCTGACCCTCCTTTTCTACCTATTGGTTTTTCAACCATTTATTTATTTATTTGCTGGTACTGGGGATTGGACCTAGGATGTTGCCCTTGCTAGGCAAGCGCTCTACCACTGAGCCACCTTCCCAGCCCCCCAAACTATTTTTTTTTAAACCAGAAGTTTTGTTTTATAATGAAAATAAAAATAAATGGTCACATTGTAGCACAGTGTTCAGCAAGATAAAAGTAGAAATGGTTTATTCAGTAGCTCTCTGAAAAGATGAAATTGTTTTCAAGAGGACTAGATGGAATTATTAACATGCAATAAATATCTCAACAACCCAAACCTCCTATCATTGAACAACTTTAGGGACTCAAACTAGAGATCAGCAGAGCATTCATGTTGGCATTCTATGCCAGCTTTGCTACTTGCAAGTTATAGGCTATGCTTCAGTTTCTCACATCTATAAGATGAGGGTAATAGTGACACCTCTGTATGATAGGAAGAATTCTAAGAGGGCTTCAGGATTTCTGCCCTCTGGTGTACCTGCTCATTAAATTATCATTAAATTATTATACCTCCTAAAACCAAATGTTGGATGGCTCCAGTAACTGTGAAGCAGTATCACACTTGAGTTAGAGTTATTTAAAGAGATCATTCTGAATGTTCACAGAGACTCACCTCCTGATGTAAGAGAAATCAAACAGCCCTCGAGGAGCTACTTGGCAAGAAGATAGCATCACTTCCCAGAGCTCTGGTAGTCCCTGACTGAGAATGAGCAAGAAAGCAGGGTTCCTGGCCATTGTTCTAGACAGATTGGACTACTCTAACAAAATACCTCAGGCTAGATCGTTTATAAAGAACAAAAATTTCCCACTTTTCTGGAGGCTAGGCAGCTCAACATTAGAAAGTCAACAGATTTGGTAATGATAAATTCCTGTTGCTCAAAAGGTAACTTTGCACACTATGATACCAACCATGAACTCTCAAGAAGAAGTAGTCAGTGAGAAAATCTCTTTGCACAACAAAGTATTGAGGCCAAGTTTTAGGTTCCTCAAATTACCCTTGGTTCCCTTCAGCAATGCTTTCTCACAGCTCCACCAACAAAAGCCTAACTTGCAACATATGAGTGGGCTATGTCCATATGACCTTGCCAGTCATATTGACGCCCCAGTGCTCACTGACATTTTCTTATTGAAGATCTCCTCCTGAATTTATTAGTCATCCTGGCCACCTGAGCTAACCCATACGATCAATCTTACACATAGCTTCCCACCATTGCTCTGGCATTTCCTGACTGGGATCTTTTTAACTTCACCAACCAGAGCCTTTTCCTCAAATGCCTAGAATTGACTGAAATAATTAATTGATGGCAAGTTCTCCATTGGCCGAATATAAGAGAGTATTAACAGGAAGATTATCAACTGAACTGTCAACCCTACATTCTGCATATAAAGTGCTACTCTAGGTATTATGGGGATTCAAAGAGGAAGTTGTGGTTCATCTTCACCTCACCTTTGCTAGGAGATAAAACAGAATAAGAATTTAATAGCATACATTGTAATGGTACATACATCTGAGCATGTACTTGATTATCAGTAAGCGGAAAATACAACTTTTACAAAAGTTTTTGTTGTTTGACAGAACTAGAGATTGAATAGAAATCAGAGCCCACCAGGTGTTCTACCACTTGAGCCATGAGCCCAGTCCTTTATGCTTTAGTTTATCTTTCAGATATGGTCTCACACTTTTACCTAGAGCTAGCTTCAGATGAAAATCATCTGCCTTTACTTCCTAAAAAACTGGGTTTACAAGCATATGCTACCATACCTAGTCTTACACATTTTTGAAGGGCCAAATCACTGTGGTTTTTTTAATTTTTTATTTTTATTGTGAAAATACTGTTCAGAGGAGTTACAATTACATGAGTACATTTCTTATCAAGTATTGTAACCTCCTCCTTTGTTTTCCCTTCCCATCCCTTCCAATCCTCTCCCCCTTCCCCCTTGCCCCCCCTACCCAATTCTCCCTCCCCCCCCACCAAAGTTTATAATCACTGTGTTTTTTGATTCAGGAAACTACCCAGAGAAGGAAAATTTTGATCTGGATTTTAAAAGATGGGCAGGTTATGGACTGAATTTATGACTCTAAGTATAGATATGAAGGTTTTGAAGTGCTACATATGGCTTTATATGGTATTAGGGTTTTTTTTTTTTTACCAAGATTGCACATGTTTATTAGGAAATGTTATGTAAAGAACAGTCTAAACCCATCCCAGACAAACAAATTCAAGAGTCTGATCTCTTATTATCCAGCAAAATGCCTGAACGGGAGGCATGGCTCAAATGGAAGAATGCCTTCCATGAGTGAAAAATCCAAGTGGGAGCACAAGGATTCAAGTTCAAACCTCACCAAAAATAGTTAAAAAATGGAAAAGATGCATACACATGTCCAGAAACAAGAAGCACTGGGACCCTTCAGGAACCTTGGAATTGGCAATATCCACCACTCAGAGGTTCATCCAAGTTAGTACAGAATCTATGATTTTCTCTGGATAATTTGCATGTGAAGTGGATGGGCTCTGACTGCTTTTCCTGTGCACATCTGCTGTCCCAGTAGGCTGAAGACAAGAGGCTGGACACCACTACTCAGTCACTCGTGTCCAGATCAAATTCTGGATACAACTCTTTAGTTGTGACCCCTCGGATAACAGCCAGCTTGCCCAGCAGCATCTGTCCCACATCCTTGATGTCATTATACTCATGGAGCTGGGAGATGTGGTCATCCAGTTCATCCACACTGTAGCCCTCAGATATTAGTCGATAGATCTCTTTGTCCAGCATTTTCCTCTTGTCCTTCAGTTTCTGAATATCAAGGTTCAAGAACTCCTCACTGGTCCCATAGGCCTGGCCAGATTTGGGAGATGGCCACGGGGACTGGAAGGGCCCTTGGCAACTTCGGTTCAGCCCCGGTTCCGTCCTTTGGAGCCCTGGGGTCCGAGGCCCCCGGGTCGGGGGAGTCTGCAGCGAAGGGGGGGGGTCCAGGGCAGCGGCTTCTCAGGTTGGCCAGGTGACTAGAATTCTCTGTTAGGGTCTTTTAAAAAGGTAATTAAGGTAAAATTAGGTCACTGGTGTGGGCCTTAATCCTGCATGCCTAATGTCCTCTTGAGAGGTACAAACAAGGACGCAAACTCAATGGAGAAGATCCCGTAAGGACACAGTAGCTTTACACCTGTTAGCCAAAGTCAGGCCAAAAAAGAAACTAATGCAGTCATAGATTGACCCTGACTGTCTCATCTCTAGATTTGCAAGAAAATGAACTTCATAGCTGAAGCCTCCTGGACCATGGTAGTTTGTTATAGCAAGCTGAAAAAATTCATAGGCAGTACCTGGTTGCCCATTTAAAAAAAAATAAGCAAATTAACTAACTGACTGATTCTATGTGAAAAAGAAATAGATATGCTGAGGACAATTGAAAAGATTGGGGAAAAACACAAGTAGATGAGTTTTAAGAATGCCCTTAACCTCAAATATGGAAGCAGCCTAAGTTAAAAAAAAAAAAAAAAAACGTTTGTAACACCTCTCTCCCCCACCCCCACCTCCACAAGCTGACTGTGGCTATGCATGTTCATAATCCCAGGTATAGCAAGATGCATATAAAGGAGGATTGTAGTATAGCTTGGCCCTGTTTCAAAAATACCCAGAGCAAAAGGACTGGTTGCAGGTGTGGTTCAGTGGTAGAAGATCTGTGTATCAAGTGAAAAGTTCAGCGTTCAAACCTCAATGATGCCTAATTAATCAATCTAATACATGAATAAAAACCGTTCAAATGATTTCTCTTTGAAATTTTGTTGAGAAAAGAAAAAGATTACCTGCTCCTGCAGCGAAATCCTCCATCTTGAAATACTGAAGGAGAAAACTTTATGAACTCAATGACAAAGAGGCAAGAGACAAGTAGGAGCAGAGGAGTCCAGCGAAATCAATGAAGGAAAATAAAGTTCAGGATAAGAAAGGAGCAGCATGAAGCGTCCTAACTATGGAAGACAGAAGCACATAGATGGGAGAACAACATGGCCCTGAGATGAAAGGAATAAGACAAAAAAAAAATCAAGAGCAGCTTAAGAAATTCAAAAGAAGACCTGAGAAGTCATAGCAAGCAACATCACACATTTTTCCCTGTTATATAAACCCAGACTGTTTGATTATCTAACACTATATCATTAAAGGTTAAAGAGAAGCAGGGAAAAAAAGAAAAAAAAACTTTAAGAAACAAAGTTATGTGAGAAGACTAGACGAGTATTCATTTTTTAATCATTCCATGGATCCTCCTGAGTTTGTAAATTCCTGTTCTGAATAAATTAGTTCAAGATAGAGTACCTCCCTTCAAAACCAATCATAAAAATAATACATCTCAGCCAAGAATACTGGTGGCTCAACCCATAATCCTAGATATTCAGGAGGCTGAGATTTGAGGATCCTGGTTCTAAGCCAGTCCAGGTAAAAAAAGTCTATGTGATTCCTAATTTCAAAGGACCAGTGAAAAGGTAAAAGTGGAGGTGTGGCTCTGTTGGAAGAGTTCTGGCTTTGAGTGAAAAAACTTGAGGCCCTGAATTCAAGTACCAGTACTGAACAAACAAAACAAAACCCAAACCAAAAAGCAACAACTCTTATGATTGGAGAGAGGAAAAGTGAGCCTTGTTGGCTCTGTTAAAGAAAGTGGACATAATTTAACCAATGTGTAACTTATACACAAATCAGGCAATTGTGAAGCCATAATCCTACCGAGAAGATAGAGGTATCCTATATCCTGAAACCTCTCCCACTCTTTTTCACCCACAATACCCAATTCTTCCCTCAATTGACAGGAACCAGGAACACACCTGTGCTCTAAAGCTACCAATTTTTAGAGGGGTTTGGACTTATGAGGTTGTTTAACACAGAATCTCTGTTCAAATATGAATATTATAAACAAGCAGACATTCTATTCTAAAACTTGATGTGGAACTGACTGTGAATAATTTGAAGTTAGCAAAAGGAAGATTAAACAGTTATGAACCAGCAGAAGCCATAGGTAAGCTGAGATCAAAGGCCTTCCTGGGAAAGTAGAGACATTACTGAGTCCAACTGGAATGGCGGCAGCATACATGGGGGGGGGGGAGGAGGATGCTGAGAGGATACTGAGTCACACAGTTACCACATCCTTGAACATGCCAAGGAAGCAAGACTATGACTCAGAGCACTGACTCATTTCTATATGCTTCCAGTTTTAAGTGAGTTCCAGTGTCTAAGAGGCCCAACCCACTAGTTTTCTTCCCATCTCTTTCAATCAGTATCTTCAAGATATCCCAGCTTATACCACACACACGATCCACTCTTCTTTGTACTCAATCATAATGAAATCTCAATGACAATACTGACCAATACTTTTTTTAAACACATATTACTGCGAAGAAATGGACTAGTAACATCACACATTGTGGCCCATTATCTTTTCTCTAGCAATCCTAGGATGCAACTTGCTATGCTTTGAACCTTTTTGTCACCTCCAGTTTCATGTGTTGGAAGCTGCATCCTCAGTGCAACAGTGTTGGAAGGTGTTGAGATGTCATGAATGGGTTAATATGGCTATAGAGGCTTGTAGGAAGAGGTTCTCTCTGCTTGTGTTTTCCTGTTGAGTGAGAAACAAATTCCTCTCTCTGGAACATGAAAATATCCATGGTATTATTCTGGAAGAGACCAGGCCCTCTTTAAACTCCAAGCCTCCTGGCTCCATGTTCTTTGGCTTCCAAGCTTTTAAAACTGGGAGAAATAAATTTCTGTTCTTTATAAATGATCCAGACTGTAGTACTCTGTAGCATAAAATTGACTCAGAGACATAGCTAATGTAATTTGCATATGTCTGTGGATGGAGAAACCAAAAGATGCCCTACTGCCGAGTGCCAGTGGCTAATGCTTATAATTCTAGCTACTCAGGAGTCTGAGATCTTTGGATCTCAGTTCAAAGCCAGCCCAGGCAGGAAAGAAAAGTCCGTGAGACTTTTATCTCCAATCAACTACCAGAAAACCAGTAGTGGTGCTCAAGTGGTAGAGCGTTCGCCTTGAACTGAAGAGCTGAGGGACTGCTCCCAGGCCCAGAGTTCAAGCCTCACAACTGACCAAAAAAAGAAAAAAGAAAAGATGCCCTACTTGTCCTAAATCATACGTTAAGCTAGCTCTGAAACAGCTCTGCCCACGTGTCAGAACTCAAATATGAAATCAAATTGAACTCCTATCAGATGACCATCTGAAGGAATCATTTTTTGAGTATATAGCAGAGCTCAACTATCCCAGGTATTTATAAAACCACTAATGTAATGATCATAATAAACAGAAGGAAAAGACTTGTCATGAATGTTATATGATATGAAACTTCCCAAAAGAGAACTTTTAGAAAGCTCATCCCAAATGTTAGAAAGATAATATGTGCCAGACATCTTATTTTATTTTTATTTCATATTTTATTTCAATAAATGTTTTATTTTATTTTTGTTGTTATATTTATTTCATAAATGTTTTATTTCATATTTTATTTCAATAAATGTAAACTTATATTTTTGTTGTTCAATGAGAACCTTGATTTCCCTAGACTAATTGTCCTTATAAAGTCCTGAGCTTCTTAATAATGGATCTTCTTGCAAGGGGTTTTTAGAAGCCAAACTTGACTGAAATGGTCAGATTCTGCTTTGCATTTAAAAAAAAAAGAAATGAAATTGTGGAATTGTGGAGTTGAAAAAATGTACAGAAAACAAGGCTGTAAAATGTCAAGTGCAAGATCATAATTTTGCTGAGGTAATAATTAACATTCATTTCTTTTTGTTTCTTTTCTTTTTATCTTGTTTGTCTGTCTACATGCCTTTGGGCATGTACGGGGAGGCACAGAAATGGAGGAACAAATGATGAATGAATGCAGCCATGGACACTATGTTGAAAAAGAACTATACAACTTGTAGGTGGGATGGGAGAGAAAAACTGGTAGAGAATGAGGAAAGGGGTGACACTGTCCAAAAGGAAATGTACTTTTTGCCTTACTTAAATAACTAACTCCTCCGTTTCTAGCATTTTCATATAAAAATACTTTTTAAAAATGATAAATTAGCTGAGTGCCAGTGGCTCATGCCTATAATCCTAGTGACTCAGGAATGTGAGATCTGAGGCTTGTGGTTTGAAGTCAACCCAGGCAAGTATGACCATGTACAGCCAGTTGACCACTAAAAAGCCAGAAGTGGAGCTGTGGCTCAAGTGGTAGAGCATTAGCCTAGGGTGAAAACCTCAGGGACAGTTCCCAATCCCTGAGTTCAATCTTCAGGACCAACACAAAAAAAAAAAAATGGGGGAAAATTAGCAGAGCTTTATTGATTTAGATAGGAGAGTAATGCTGAGTTTCATGGCTCCACAAGGAAATAGATTTTTATTTTTCTTTCATTACTGGATTCTCAGAAGCTAAGACCATCTCTGATATATACTTCATAGATACTCAATTAAAAAAATGTTAAATAAAATGAAAAAATGGCAAATTAAGCGACCAGACTATTTTCTAAATTCTAGTTGTAAATAGTATGTGCGTTGAGCAAATCACTTAACATCTTTGGATGCAAGTTCACTTACTTATTTTTGTAATTTCTTTCTACAAAAAGATAGAGCTTCCCTCCCCCACGGTATAACCCCTATTTTTACTGCATTTGATGTTGGTATAATTTGTGGAAGGGAAGGGGAAAAACAAGTCATTTAAATAAGGATACAGGTGGACCCATTGCAACAATGAGAAGTACAAGTTGTCATGTCGAAAACGAACTTTACAACTTTGGTGGGGGCGGGGGGAGGATTGGGTGGGGGGCCAGGGGGAGGCTCAGAAGGGATGAGAAGGGGAAACAAAGGAGGAGGCTACAATGCTTGATAAGAAATATACTCATTATCTTGCCCATGTAACTGTAACCCCTCTGTACAGTATTTTCACAATAAAAAATAAATTAAAAAAATTTTAAAAAGATAGAACTTCCTATTATACATAATTAACACAATGGTACTGGTTTAGTAATCAACAATTTAACACTAAAAGAAACTAGTGTATGCATGTGCATACATGTGTAATTTGCATGTAGTTAGCATTACACAAAGTTGGCACACAAAATAAAATTAATACATTTGTGATCATTAATTTGATATAAAATCTAATGTCTATTTTTCTGATACCATACATCAAGCAGGATAAATTCCAGAAAAATCAATGAATGAAACTTTTTTGGGGGAGGGGGTCTGGATGTGGGGCCTGAACTCTGGGCCTCGGCGCTGTCCCTCA
>NW_012267349.1:409335-425117 GCF_000151885.1 Dipodomys ordii | reverse complement strand
ATATCAGGAAAAGCATCCAGGCCTTGAGTTCAAGCCCTGGGACCAGCACACACACACACACACACACACACACACACACACACACACACAGCACACACGCACACACACACACACACACACACACAGTAATATAAAAAAACCCAAATTACAAAAATGAAGTTAAAATATGCATGATTTTTCCCTTTATAATGCTTGAGGAAATAAAAGGAGTTGTGGAATGAAGAGGAAAAAAATAGACCCATGAATATGATAGTACACATTGAGCTAATGATAGTACTTTAAAATATTTCTTATATTATTAAAGTAATGTCACATTGCCAAAACTTTAGGGAAACAGATGATAGGAGAAAACATACAAGTATAACAAAATCATTCTCATTCTAGTTGATCTCTTTGCAATATTTTATAGGTAATTTTTTGTGCCAGTGTTGAGGTTTGAACTCAGACTCTACCACTCCTGTTTTTTTGCTCAAGGTTAACACTCTATCACTCTATTACCACACTTCCCTTTAGCTTTTTGCTGGTTGCTTGGAGACAAAAGTCTCACAGACTTTTCTGTCTGGTCTGGCTATGAACTGTGATCCTCCGATCTCAGCCTCTTAAATCACTAGGATTACATGCATGTTCTACTGATGCCTGAATATAGGCATTTTTTATAGTAAGGTATTTCACATAACATAAAATTGATTTCTTTAAGGGCATCATCTGGTGGATTTCAGTTTACCCAAAAGATGTGTAAACTATTGTTACTGTCGAATTCCAAAAATACTTCATCTACTCTCTCAACAAATAATGGCAGTGCACTAGTAACTTCTCCAAACCCTCCCAAACCCTCAACTCTGTTTTCTTTCTCTGTGCATTAGTTATAGGCATATTTTAATTCCAGTTAACTAAGAGCCTTATTTTTTTGTTATTTAACAGTCTTTGAGAAACAAGCTTTTCATCAATGAACAAGAAATCATGTTCAAGTTTAAGTCTAGGGAAATCATTTCTAAAATATTTGGAAAGAACAAACAAAAATAGGAGGAAAAAAGACAAAAAGGAAGGTACATCAAAGCTAATTCTAGAATATACTAATTAAAACATTCAGGGGCTGGGAAGGTGGCTAGTGGTAGAGCGCTTGCCTTGCATGCATGAGGACCTGGGTTCGATTCCTCAGCACCCCGTAAGCAAAAAGAAAAAAGCAGGAAGTGGTGCTGTGGTTCAAGTGGTAGAGTGCTAGCCTTGAGCTGAAGAGCTGAGTGACAGCGCCCAGCCCAGAGTTCAGGCCCCACAACCAGTCAAAAAAACAAAAACAAAAACATTTAGACTTTTTAAAATTGTGCTAAGTATTGAGGCAAAGCCCTCATACATGTTAGGCAAACCCTTTACTGTTGAGTTATAACCTCAGTTCTTTTATTGAAAAAATTATCCAAGTAATATAGAATCATTATTACACTACATCAAAATAACAGAAACTATCCAATAATGCTGAAGAGTTTATTATGAAAGAATACTTTGCTGCTACATCTCGTTTTCTGTCTCCTTTTTGCCTTCCACTTAATATACTAGATCTGACTTTCAACTTCTTCATAGCTACAATTAAAAAAAAAACTCTTCTGGGTGGCTACTTCCCTATCTCTAAATAATACAGTCATATCATCACTTCTTTATTTATCAAACAGACAATCTGATCCACAGACTTCCTTCCTATTCTGATGATGAGAACTTAGTTCACTCATCCCCTCCTCTCTCTGAGAGGATGCCTCATTATTTTTAGTTTCTCTATTAGAACCTTAGGTAACTAACTTTAGCTTTTAGTCAGAATTTTTATGTGTATCTATAACTTTGCTTCCTGTTCTGTTAATTATAACAATCTTCTTAACCTGCCTCACACTTAAAAAATATATATGGGGGTTTGAACTCAGGATCTCAGACTTACTAGGTTGGTACTCTTCAGCTCTGCTTTTTGCTGGTCCTTTCTTTAATGAAGTAAGGTGAACTCTTCTACTAGGGATGACTTCAAATCCTCCAGACCTCAGTCTCCTGAGTTGCTAGGATTACAAGTATGAGCCACTGGTACCCATCTCAACTGTCCAGTTTGGATAGGTTCCTTCCCCGTCTACAAATTCTGTATTTGTTGTTTCCTGTAAGATTTCAAACATACACATAAAAAACTTCAAAGTTACCAGCAAAATGGAGTAAGAAGTAGCAATGACATATTTTTTAATTCTGAAATCGTATACACATATGGATAAAATACAATCTAGTGTACATCTACTACTTTTCTTTTCAATGTCTTAATATTATGATATATTTGTTCCCTTTAAAAATAAAAGCTTTTGCAGACCCACTGATGGCCCCAAAACTACTAACTTACTCTCTTTCTACCACTTTTTTTTAATCATGATATCAAAATCTCTCTTTTAGCTGCATACTGGTGGCTCATGACAGTAATCCTAGCTACTCAGAAGGCTGTGATCTGAGAATCACAGTTTGAGTCAGCCTGGGTAGAAAAATCCAGAAGTCTCAATTAACAGAAAAAAGCTGGACTGAAGGCTGGCTCAAGTGGTAGAGTACCAGCCATGAGCAAAGAACCTGAATGAGAGCACAGGACCCTAAGTTCATTTTAATTTTGCATAGACAGATTGTAGACTGGGGAATCTGTGCAAGGAATTTAGGGATGAGAGACCCAAGGCTAAGCATTGCAGGTGACACTTCAGAGAATTAAAACATAAGTAAATTAGTGGCCCTACTGACTCCGTTTTATCTTCTGCAGAATTTATAGCTGGAATAAACAGCAGAAGTACAGTTTCAAACATGGAAGCACTTGAGTACACACTAGCAGAGCCGGGGTGAAAGTCACAAAGGAACAGACAGGCAAGAAAACACGAGTGAAGGAAAGCTCAAAAGCATGAAGATAGAAATCCAAGGCCTGTATTTTCTTTATCACTAAATACACTAAAATTTTACTCAGCTGGGTGAGCAAGCAAGCAAGCATGAGGCCATGAATTCAAGCCCAGTGCAATCAACAAAAGAAAAAAAAAACCAAATTACATACATACATTGTGTTATACTCTGCATTTGTTTGGGTGTATTATGTTTGTATTTGAGGGAGACAAAATTGGGAAGAATAAGAAGAAAAAGAAAATTACTTTAGTGTGTGGGGATTATGTGTGATTAAAAAAAAATCTACCAGCTGAGCCACGCTTCCAGGCTAGTATTTTCCTGGTTATTTTAGAAATCTGCATTCAAAGCTCAGGCTAGCTTTGGACCCCCATCCTCCAGATCTCAGCACTACTGAGTACTTAGAATTATGAGTGGGAGAAACTAAGGCCCACCTGCTTATCTAGTTTTAATCCCAATATGATATACAATTTGGCATGACACAAATAAAACTAGCATTTTCATTGACACAATTTCCTTCATTTATCATTCTCAGTATTAGTGTTTGATTTTGTGTCATATACCTACTATTAGAATTCATGCTGCAGGTACAGTGAGTATTCTCAGAACAATTAGGAAAAGGATACTAAGGAAAATTGGGGAAAATTGGAAGTTACTTTTAGAGGCCAGTTGATTTGACAGAATTAGGTCTTGTTTATTGTAAATTAGTTGTATGTTTTAGCCCCAGTGAATAAATTTGAAGGTATTTCCAAATGATGGGAGCCAAAGGCAGTGGTATATATTCAGGATTAATTAATGACTATCCCAGTTCTCAAATTTGATTTTTCTTTTTGAAACAGAGTCTTGCTAATATTTATCCCAGGCTGGCCCTAAACTTGCCATCCTTCTGCCTTACCTCTTAAGTGCTGGGATTACAAGTATGTGCCAACATGTCTGGCCCATTTATCTATGTCTATATCTATATCTGTATCTGTGCCTATATCTGAAAAGTGTTTATATCTATATCTATATATGTATCTGTAACTATATCTATATATCTACTCCTCTGTTCCCCACTATAATCATGTGCTATTCTTTTAAAAACTTCAAGGTAAAGAAAGACAAGTTAGCCCAAAGTCATTCCTATAAACGGTGGAGCAGGAATAAGGGATAGGTATGATGTACACAGGAAGACTTTTTCTTTAATGGGCTGCTGTTTCCAAACACAAGTACAATAATACCCTCTTTATATAACGCATTACATTTTGCAAAGTGTTTTGTGGCCTGTGTGATAGAGAGAATGTGACGTAAGCATCCACTAGAGCTGTTCCACCACCCAACAATGGCTCTGGAATGATGAATAGGTGAATTTCTGCTATTTACTTTCAAAAGCTGAGGAGAGGGATTACTGGAACAACATAGAAAATAGTGTTTGGCTGAGTCAGTGAGACTTTCTCAGGTGAAACTGTGGTTCTGGTAAAAGGTGAGCAAAATAAATCCCTTCTCCCTGGACCAGTGTAACTCAGAGACAGCCAACAGAGGAAAAATGGAAATAGATAGCTCCAGCAAACCCCCTATTAAGAGAGAGTGCTCCTAAGAGCTAGCAAGAGAGCAAAGTGGAGGGAGCAGAGAGCATCTCCGCTAAGTAAAGACAACAGCATTTTGCAAAGTGTAAATGCATTTGCAAGTTGCTGAATCACAAAGAGCTTTGAAAATAGGAACAGGAGCTCAATGCTGGGCCTCACCTGCGCTCTCATTCCCAGGTGACCACATGCACATGGCTGGCTCTCAAGCTAATTGATGCTGGAAAACTATAAGACAAGTAAGAGCCAGGTATGGTAGCACCTACCTATAAGCATAGCACCCAGAAGCTAAGGCTGGAGGATCAGGAATTCTAGACTAGCCTGGGCTACATAGCAAGGCTATCTCAATAAAGCAAAACCAAACAAAAAACAGAAACAGAAGCAGACCAAAGCAACAACAACAACAACAACAACAAACAATAAAGACAAGCATGAAGAAGAACATAGCTAATGGAATAAAAATAGAAGCCTTAGAGAAGAATGAAAAGTAATGTTGAAGTTAAGGAAAAATGTGTGTGTGTGTGTCTGTGTGTGTGTGTGTGTGTGTGTGTACATGTGTCACTTAACAATAGAAGCACATTCTAACAAATGTGTATTCAGATAATCTTGCCATTATGCAAATGGTATAGAACATAGTTACATAGATCTAGAAGACATAATCTATACACCTCTAGAATATATGAAGCAGCAACCAGTATGTATAGTCCATCATTAATCAAAATATCACAGCACAGTGTATTATTCTACTACATATCACATGCTGGCCCAGATTGCAACTTTTGCAGAAGAAACCACCATTCATATCTATGATGCGTAACAGAAGAAAGTGCTTGAACCTAAGCTAGAGAAGCAGGAGCACATACCACAAAAGAAAGTACAGTACTTAATACCTATGTACATACATATGTATATATACACACATATGCATATATGTGTATGCAGATATACACTCACACACATGCATATACATGTATATATAATACATGAATAAATATTTATAAAATGCAGTTATGTATACACTAAGCAAAAATAAAAGAATTAGGACAAATCAAAGATGTCAATAAACTCCATTAAATATATTATTTACTTCCAATTTATACATTTTATATTTATATATGGCTTATAGAATATACTATATACTTATAATTTATTTCATTTTTTGCATAATACATGCAAGCTGTAAGCAACTCAAAGATCTAAATTAGAATCAGTATTCTGCCTGTGTAAAGCATCTTATATTATGCCCTAGAGCTGATTCATCCCCTTCTCTTAGATCAAGCAAAATACTTTCTATCTTGGTTCCTTCTTAGCAGCCACCATTAGCATGATTTTTCATTCATCCTTTCCCACCAGGCTTTGAAGTCCTTAGGATAAGGACCATGTTCAACTATCTTCCCATCTCTGGTCTCCAATCCAGTATTTGGCTAATGCATATACTGAGCTCAGCTTTGTTCAAATTGAGCCACAGTTAGCCACAAGACTGTGACTGCCCTGTTGAAGCAACTTTTATCTTTGGTAGTCGTTCTAGCAACATTGTTCTCTCCTTTATGCAGAGCATCAATGGCTGTCATGACCTGTACACAGGGCTCTCTGTTTTTTCTTCTAGAGGAATAACTGCCATGTGTGTTTTGTCAAGGCTCAGGCATGAATTTTCCCCATGTAGTTTTAAAGAAAAAAAATAAAGCCTATTGGAAGGAATGTGACATCGTCCAAAGTGGTAGAACACTTGCCTGTCAAACATAAGGCACTGACTTTAAACCCCAGTTACACACACGGACACACATAGACACACGCACACGCGCGTGCACACACACACACACACACACACACACACACACACAAAGACACTCACACACATAATTAGAGACTGAAGATTGAGACTAAGTAGTAAAATTTTACTGACATAGTTGGTGGGATTTTGGAGAAGAGGAAGGGGGTAGGAGTTTGTTATTTGTTTGATTGGTTTTGGTCTTCAAGTACAAAAGTGTTTCAACTCAACATGACAATTTATGAGCATAATGCACTTTGATCTATGTCATTATGGGGCTATAGGAGGTTTTAAAGCCTAAGTGCTCAAACTGTGTCTGTCACATATTGGCAAAGTAAAGTGTCCAAGTGGTGTTGACTAGTGAAGACTGGATTTATTGTTTCTTAATTCCGGGCTCACTAGTGGTAGTCAGCTGTGCTTCTGTGAGGCCATCATGGTATCCAGGTGCCTCATGATCTGACCTGCTTGAGTGTCAGCAGTTTTGGCATAGCTGCTTATTAAATTTTTAGCAGTTCATGTAGTTACTTCAGGGTTCAAGAAGTTGCCATCTCTAATTTATCTAGGTCATGGCCAGCATCTCCTTTGCTGAGGGTGACTCCTCTCTCCAACAATCCCCCTTCTGTGAGTTATGGACATTCACTTAGTGTCTACTGGATGGCAGACTCTACAGTACTCAGAAATTTGATACATGATATGAAGGGTACATCTTCATTTATTCAGGACACCACACAAGTGTTAAATGGCATGTCCAAGTTCAAAGCCAAATTTAGTCTAACTTTAAAACTAATTGACAAGTAATGTACTCATTGACTTACTCATGTAACCCCTTTGTACAGCATCTTTACAATAAAATAAAAAATACTACTTTCAAAAACAAACAAACAAATACACTAATTGACTTGGGTACTGGTGACTCATGCCTGCAATCCTTGCTACTTCAAATACTCAGATCAAGACAATTGCTGTTCCAGGTTAACCTAGCAGAAAAGTCCATGAGATTTCATCTTCATAGAAAGAAGCTGGTTGTTGTAGCAGTCATCCCAGCTATTTTGGGAAACTAAATGGCATTGGTGTGTACCTGGGCCAAAAGTGAGACCCTATCTCAAAAATGACCAGTGCAAAAATGGCTGGAGATATGGTTCAGTGGTAGAGCACTACCTTGCATACATGGGGCTGAGTTCAGACCCCAGAATTGCCACAACAAACAAACAACAATTCTTTTAAAAGGTTGATAAAAAGAAGCATGCATAATGGTTCATGCCTGTAAACCCGTTACCCATGGTGGACAGAAGTAACAGGCTGGTAATCTGAGTCTGGCCCAGGGAAAAAGCATGTGACTCTTACTGACAAAAATAAAGCAAAAGGACTGGAGGCGCGGCTCAAAGTAGTACAATGGTTGTTTAGCAAGCACAATGCCCCAATTTCAAAACCCCAGTACTAACCCCAATACTAACCCCTATCCAAAACCAGCCCCTGATGCCCTTTGGCAGCCTCAATAGGCCATAGTGACTGTCTGACTACCAGTGGATGACTGGGGAAGTTGGCCCTGACAGAGAGGGCTACATAATTGTCCCAACTTAGAGATCTTTTTCTGGGTTTTTTAAATTGTACTTTACTGAGTAATTTTTTCAGAGTCAAGAGAACTGACAACTTGCCCCAAATGTTCTTTTTGGAAGAAAGAGAAAGAAATTCACCAGAAAAAAAGTGAAAGATTGAGAGTATTGAGCTTACAAAGAACCAATTAGCCATATTGTACATTTCATTGGTTTTGAAATTGGAAAAAACAGCCCATAAAACCATATGATTGAGAATATTTCTTTAATACTAGAACTCACTGAAATTCTAGTGTGGTCATGCATCTGAAAGTATTTTAGAAGTAGGAAGTGCAATACAGCTGGGAGGGATTATCTGTGTAAAAAGTAAGTTCTTACTGGAAATACTTGAACCATTTGTGCTGTTTGCCTCTTCCTTTAGGAACTGGAGTAGTTTTGATCCTTGTTCCTTGTTGAAGAAACAACCGATGTTTATATTCTCAGTTTGTCAGGGAGAAAACAAAATTAGCCTCCCAGAGAGGAATATTTCTGGGACTAGACAAGCAAGTAACTATGAACCTCTTTATGGATCTGGGTCTAGGAAAGTTGAGTTGCATGTTTTAGGATATTTTTAGAAAAATATAAATCTATGTTAAAGGTTAAAGCTATGCAAACTAAATTAAACATTAACAGCATGCCTAGCTAATCCACTAGTGAAATATTTAATTCTTTTTTTTTTTTTTACTTATTTAGTTAGTTTTGGTCCATTGTGGGGCTTGAACTCTGGGCCTGGGAGCTGTTCCTCAGCTCTTCAGCTCAAGGCCAGTGCTCTAGCACTTGAGCCATAGCTCCACTTCCTGTTTTCTGGTGGTTAATTGTTGAGTCTCATAGACGTTTCTGCCCAGGCTGGCTTTGAACCATGATCCCCAGATCTCAGCCTCCTGAGTAGCTAGGGTTGCAGGTGTGAGCCACCAGCATCTGGCCTTATATTTAATTTTTTTGTAGATTTACAAAGGGGTTTTAATTCCACAAGTCAGGTAAAATGTGTCTTGCTAAATGTCACCTCTTCTTTCATTTTTCCCTATCCCATCCATACCCTCAAGTCATGTGGTTCAATTTTACAGAATGTACATTGAATACAGTGACTGCATTTGCCACCCTTTCTACTCCATTCGTATGTCACCTCTCCTACTATATTTACGTATTTTATTTTATTTATTTTTGTTCCCTCTTGCTTCTTTGCACTCTGACAAACCCTTCACATTCACTCATTCTTTCTCCCTTTCTCCCTCCTGAATATCTCTTACTCCTTAAGACAAATGCTAATTTATTCATCCTTTGTTTTGTGTGTGGTTTCTCTGATTCTTCAAAGTAACTAATCTTCTATAAAGACATCCCACAAACTGAGAGATCTTTGCTAGCATATATCCAAGAGACGAATATGCAAAATATACAAGGAGCTTATGAAACTAACCTCCCCTAAAAATTAATAACCCAGGCAAAAAATGAGCAAAGGAACTACATAGAGACTTCTCAGAAAAAGTAAGAATGGCCAATAAACACATGAGGAAATGCTCCACATCCTTGACCATAAAGGAAATGTAAATCAAACAACATTGAGATTCTATCTCACCCCAGTAATTGGCCAGCATCGAAAAATTAAACAATGAAAAATACTAGAAGGCAGTTGGGGGATTCCTCAAAAAAATAAAAAAAAAAAAACTCTATGATGGGCTTAGAATATAGCTGAGTGGTGGAGAGCATTCATGAAGCCCTGGGTTCAATTCCTCAGTACCACATAAACAGAAAAAGCTGGAAGTAGCACTGTAGCTCAAGTGGTAGAGTGCTATTCTTGAACAAAAGAAGCTTGGGGATAACGCCCAGGCCCTGAGTCCAAGCTCCAGAACTGGCAAAAATAAAAAAGAACTACCCTATGATCCAGCAATACCACTCTTGGGCATCTATCCAGAGCATAACTAGTCAAAATACAGTAAAGATACTTGTACATCCATGTTCATTACTGCACTATTCATGATAGCCAAGTTATAGAAACATCCCAGATGCCTTATAACAGATGCATGGATCAAGTGAATGCGGTGCACATATATGGTGAAATTTTATCCATTCACTAGAAAAAATAATATTATGTCATTTACAGGGAAATAGATGTACCTAGAAAAAAATTATGCCAAGTGAAGTAAGCCAGGCTCAGAGAGACAGTGGCACATGTTTTCTCTCATATGTGGAAGCTAGATCTAAAATTGAAATAGGCATGTAACACATACAAGTCTCAATGCACTCACACAAAAACAAATTGATGGTATACTTAGAGAAGGAGTCCAAAGGTATAGCTTCCTTGAACAACTAGTGTACTGGTTTTTTTTAAATGAATACCATAAAGTGGGGGGGGAGGGGAAAGGAGGAAAACACAAATGGAGGGTGGAAAGGTGAGCAAATGACGTCATCAAATTCAATGTACATTACAAAACAAATAAACTATGTAACTTGTAAGTAGGAACAGGATGGAGAAAAAGAGGAAGAATGATGGAAGAGGTGACATTGACCAAGAAGCATTTGCACTCATAACCTGTTGTATGGAATTGTAACCCCTTTGGATAACTACTTTAATGATAATAAAGAAACAAAAGGCAAAACTCAAAAAAAAATCTAATCAAATACCTTTCATGCATCTGAGTGTTTTCTTCTTTTATGCTTCCTCATCCCCACCCCCTACCACCTTAGAACTTCACGTTCCCACTACAATTTCAAATATAGAATATTTTGCTGTTCCTCCCACTAAAGAGCTTAAAATGCCTTTAATTGCATGCTTCCCCCTACTTCTTCCTCTCCTTTGCAATTTAAATGTAGCATAGAAATACAGTTTGCTTGACTCTTCATAATCTTTAGTGCCATTTTTTTTTCTTTTTTGAGACAGTGTCTTACTATGTTGCCCACGCTGGACTCAAACTCCTGGAATCACATAAACTTCTTGCCTCAGCATCTCAAGTCACTGGAACTGTAGGAATGCCAGTACCAGGCTGTTGTACCATTTTAATGGAGTTCTGACATTCAAAAGGCTTGGTTAAATAATAGTCTAGTACTGCATCTGTATATAAAAGCAATGTTACAGGTGGGTGTGGTGGACACACACCTATCATCCTAGCACTCAGGAGGCTGAGGCAGGAGGGTGGCAAATTTGAGACCAGTTGAGACATAATGAAACCTTATCTCAAATCAAAAACATACAAATAAAAAAACCACAAAAATAAAAGAAAGACAAAATAAACAAATGAAACGAATATTTTATTTTATTGTTTAGACAAAGCAAAAGAGCCACAGAATCACAATGAACTGAGCTTTTCCAACAAGGCCAGGTTGCTATTCAATTCTTGATGGAAAAATAATTTCAGTTTCATCTACCTCAAATATTTCTTCCTATTTGTAAGAACATAAGCTCTGACTTCAACTTGAACGTGTACACATTAATATGACTGTAAAGATTAGCCTGTTCCTACTGACTAAGAGTTGAATTCTCCAAATAAAATCTGTCTGTTTTAAGGAGGTATCCTCAAGTTTGAGAACTATCTGAGAAGTTGGGTTAAGAACAGGAGCAGACAGTAATAAACACTGACCACTGTTTTTCCTTTCTCCCATCTGTTCTCTGCTGTTTTCTCCCCTCTCATCATTCTTTTATTCCAGTAGCTAGTAATTTTGCCTTTATTGCCTCAAGAAAGAAACAAAAGAGCACAGAACTGATTCTTGACTTTCTGGCATGCTCAAACACACTTTAAAAACAAATGCAGGGAAATATTTAAGAGTCTATTGCTGGGGCTGGGAAGGTGGCTCAGTGGTAGGGTGCTTGCCTTGCATGCATGAGGCCCTGGGTTCATTTCCTCAGCACCACATAAGGAGAAAAAAAAAGCCGGAAGAGATGCTGTGGCTCAAGTGGTAGAATGCTAGCCATGAGCTACAGAGCTGAGGGACAGCGCCCAGGCCCAGAGTTCAAGTCCCATGACTGACAAAAAAGAAAAAAGGGGAAAAAAAAAGAGTCTATTGCTTTTCTTAGGCCAAAAATTAAGCTTTTGCAATCTCTTTCTCTCCCTTCCTACCTCTTCCCTGTGGATATGTAGCCTAAGTTGGCCTTGAATTCATGATCATCCAGTCTCAATCTCTCCATTGTTAGGACCACCTCTCCAGATATGAATTACTGTGCTTAGCTAACAAGTGTTTACAGTTTCCAAGTCAATTCTTTGATGGGTCTCCAGGTTTGTGGTCAGAGCCCAACTTCTCTACTTCCTGAGGCTAAAGTAGTTAAATGGTTCAGATTCAGATTTGGCAGTATCAAAACCTATAGTCTGTGAGGCAATTCTTCTTTGGAGTTGCAGGGATGCATGCCTAAATGCCAAAATAACAGCAGGGACAAGTCAGAGCCCCCACACAGCTAGCACAGAACAGAAACAGAAAGAACACTGAGGGAAGAACCACCCAGACATGTCAGGAATGGCAGGAGGGGGGAAGGGGAAGGTTGGAAGTGATGAGGGAAAAAAATCTTGATTTAATTGACAGTCATTTCTAGTAGTGGTGGCAGTTAGGTCAAAGTTGTAAATGAGAGTCATGCATGCATCCTTATGGCCTGAAATTCACACCTTCTACTTGGTGGAAACAAGAGATCTGGGTTCAGGTAGTCTCTTTTGCCAACTATATGCACATGTCAGCCTTGGGGGTTCTTGTTCCTAAATGTGGATGTTATAATTAGGATTACCATAAGATACACATATTTTTGTAGGCAAACTGGTTGAATATTGACTTATTTCACATGATTTAACTAATACTTCCCCAAGAATACAAAAAATATGATCAGCAGCTTTTGACATTTATTAACTGCTTAATAAGTACATATAGAAATATATATGTATGTATAGAAATATAAGTATAATATATGCATAATATTTATAACAATTTTTCTGTCAATTGTGGAGCTTGACCTCTGGGCTCAAGGTGAGTGTTCTACCACTTGAGCCACAGCACCACTTCCTATGCATAATATTAATAAAAACATGATTTATAAAAATATATTCAAACATATAAACCCCTTGAATCTAATAGCTATATAGAACCTGAATTTAAAATTTCTATCTCCTACCATATAAAACAATAAATTTTTATTAGAGATTCTCCTTCTCCTTCTTCAGAATGTGGCTTTATTTGGAAATAGGATATTTACAGAGCTAATCAAGTACATTTCCCTTCACAGACTCAGAAAGAAAAAACTCCACCTAAGCTTTGATATCCAAGTACTAGGCCCTCAAACTATGAAACAACTGATTTCCGTCATTTAAGTCATTCAGTTTGTGACATTTTGTCATAGAATTCCAAGCAAACTAATATGTAGTTAAGAATAAAGCTACCCCTTGTGGCTACTAGTTGCCTTCCATTTCAACAAAACCAAAAAAAGATCTGATGACCAACTAGACACTATGAACTAAACACTTTTCACCCAGCACAAAAGTTGTATTTTTCAAAGTGATCTTCAAAGGATCATCACTTCTAAGCCATCTAGGATACTGACAAATGTCCAGCATGCTTCCATGTAAGAAGCCTGACTTAGAATGTGATTTGTTACATTATTTGACTTCTTACAATGCTTTTGTGTTATGGAAGGTAAAGTGAAGGCAGAGATTGAGTTTATGGTGGGAGAGGAACACAGGCCCACAGAGGACCTACAGAGCTAAATGCATTTTGTTACCTGCTGTGGTGATGATTACATACTTTTATTCTTTACGTAGCAATTCCACTTGGAACTATTTTGGGATCAGCGTGGGCATCATTCTTCATATTCTCTGCTCCATTCCCTGTGATTCTATTGAGAAGAGACTGTTAAAGAATAAAGATAGGAATTAAATAAATGCATCTTAAAAATTATAAATGATTGTCTCCTTTGTACTATTTTCAGTAATACATTAGTTATTTTATAGCTCCTCAGAACATTTCTGGGTATGAGCCTGCAATACTCACATGAAATACTTACATAAGTTCTTATGTGATTATGATCATTATTTCGCTCTTTGCCTACTGACTTGTCAGGTATTGTCACCTCAGCGTGGGAGATGAGGTCCTGAAGGAGTCAGAGACTTGACGGGAAGTTCAGTTGAGGGCATTTTTACAAAGGAATAAGTTACAGAGGTACTGGAAGAATAGGTAAGTCAGACTGAGGATGGGGTACTGTAAGTGGTAGCTACTGCAGGAAGCCTTTAGCATCTATCTCTAGGACTGGAGAAATCCACAGTGGATATGGGTTACTAGATCCCTGGAGCCATTGCCTGTGGCTAGGAAAATGACAATTCCAGAGGGAAAGAGGCCATTATAGAGACACTTCCGGATCCAAATATGTGTGTGTGAGAGAGATCAAGTGAGGAGAGCGAGTTCCATGTACTTTCCCCTTATTTTACTAGTGCTTCTGGTTTCACTTTTTTCTTTTTATCTTTCATTGTCCTACTTCCTTTTTTTTAATTTTTAATTTTTATTTTTATTGTGAAAATACTGTACAGAGGGGTTACAATTACATGGGCAAGATAATGAGTACATTTCTTATCAAGCATTGTAGCCTCCTCCTTTGTTTCCCCTTCCCATCCCTTCCAATCCTCCCCCTGTCCCCCCCACCCAATCCTCCCCACTTCCCCCCTCCTGCACCAAATGTCCTACTTCCTTTTGAGCATCAGTACATGACTCTAGAAAATGGAGTTAGTATGAATCAACTGGCTTTGCATAGCCTTTGCACAAGAAGGGCAAGGCATGGATAGATCTGGGAGCTAGCAGGCAAACAGGAAGCTCATTGAAGTTAGTACAGAATGTTATCTTAGGTTCAAAGTGGCAAAGGTCAAAGTAGGTCAGAGAAAATGAAACTAGGAGTTGAGCAAGGCAAGTAAGACATTATGGACATCATATATAGAAGAAATAGTCATAAATAGCAGTAGAGCCAATATATGGGACTAGTATGAACACACTATCAATTGTAAGTAGAGTAAGTAGATCTGAGGAAACAGAAATCTATAGATATTTTTTCAGGATAATCAGGCTGTATCAATGAAAAGAAGATCAGCAAACAGTTGGAAGCAAGAAATAATCAACTATAGATTTATGACTCATAACTTGTATGTAGAAATTCATTCTAAATAATTGTTTAACATCCAGATATAATACTTCCCAAAAGATTTGTCTTAGTTTAGGCAAGTAGCTTTGCCATTTTTCTTTTTCTTTTTTAGTTATCTGAAGTTTACTCCTGCTTATCTCCAAATTACATCTGCTTGGAAATTGTATTGTGGGGGCAGTACTAAGATTTTGAACTCAGGGTCTCATGCTTGTTAAATAGGCATTTTACCCCTGAGTCACACTCCAGACCTTTTTATGCTGATTATTTTTGAGATAGGATGTCACTTCTTGCCCAGATATTTATCTCTATTACAATCCACTTATATTGTTCCTCTTACCATAGCTGGGATGCTAGGCAAGCGCTTTTACCCTGAGATGATGAAGTTTGTCTCCCCTTCCCCGCACATTGTGGGTCTTGAACTCTAGGCTTGGGCGCTGTCCCTGCGCTATTCAGCTCAAGGCGAGTGCTCTACCGCTTTAGCCACAGAGCCACTTCCGGCTTTCTAGTGGTTTATTGGAGATAAGAATCCCACGGACTTTCCTGCCGAGGCTAGCTTTGAGCCATGATCCTCAGATCTCAGCCTCCTGAGTATCTAGGATTACAGGTGTGAGCCACTGGTGCCCAGCTGAGATGAAGTCGTGTGGATTTTCTTTCCCAGCCTGAACTGGAATGTCAATCCTGCTAATTTCAGCCTCCTATGTCCTATGTGGCTATTATTACACTGGTATCTGACTCGAAATTATATTTTAGAGAAGTTGATATTTTCTTGATATTTTTTGTCTTTCTCATGAGATTATAAGGAGAAGTTACAGACTGTGACAAAAGTTTGAGTCTGTGACTCAAAATCTTTATACATAACTTTGGTGCGGCGGGGGGGGGGGGGG
>NW_012267349.1:385997-409250 GCF_000151885.1 Dipodomys ordii | reverse complement strand
AGGAGGAGGCTACAATGCTTGATAAGAAATGTACTCATTATCTTGCCCATGTAATTGTAACCCCTCTGTACAGTAGTTTCACAATAAAAAAAAAACTCTTAAAAAAAAAAAAGATGAGCCTGTCTAGCACTCAGAGGGCACTTATCTACAAGGATAACGGAGATGAAACAAAGAGACAATCCTCTGTTCTATGAACAGAATGAAAGTAGAGATTTGGAAAAGTGATTGATTTACAAATGTCCCTTATATTTTCTTCCTTACATTGTCTATCATTCACAGTAGCGACTATTTCATGGCTTAAGTACAATCTATTTTACTTACTTCATGGGCCATCCTGAGTAACAGAACCACATACACACACACACACACACACACACACACACACACAACTATATACTTTAGGAATAATCATAACAATATTTTAAAATAATCTCTGACCCAAAATCCTAGCTACTCAGGGTAGGATAGGAGAATCACAGTTTGAAGCCAGCCTGGGCAGAAAAGTCCATGACACTCTTTTCCCTAATTATCTACCAAAAGAGCCAGAAGTGGAGGTGTGGCTTACGTGTAAGGTGCTGGCCTTGAAAAAAAAAATTCAACAACACCTATGCCCTGAGTTCAAGCCTCAGGATGAGCACAAATAGATCTAAAAACAATCTCTGTGAATTCATATAAGTTTGTTTGGATAACTGTTGAAATTATTCCTTGTCTTTAATTAATTCAATTAAAAACTTAAAAATAATTTAGCAATCAAGTCTTTTTGGTAAAATCTGGATTAATATGTGTAGAACACATCTATTTTACTAATCACACAGGCATTTTGGAATAATAAATGCTTGGAGAAAAGAACTGCATCTTGCCTGCTCTTATTTATCACAAAACTTGGCATTTTGGAAAGTAATAATGGAAGTATGTAACATTATATAAGCACCAATTTATATAATTATCACCCCAGAATGAGGCCAAAGGACCATTGAGATATAATGAGGCTGCTCTATCTAGGTAATTAGTCAAAATCATTCACCTAGAAATGGTTAGTGAATATCATACCCATGCAGGCAATAGGCTAGGCTCTGAAAAACCACAGATGAACCATAGTCTTGGCTTCAGGAAGTTACACAAGCCAAAGAGCAAACCTAAACTAACTGGCTAGAGGGCTATGAGAGATGACCACAGGCAGGAAGTTACAATGAGCACAAGGGGAGGTGTTCCCAGGCAAAGAGATGTTCAGCAGATCTTCAGCCCTGGATTTCCCAGAACTGAGCCCTTGTGTCTGGACTAGCTCAGCCTGAGGCCTTGGCCTCTGGTGCTTAGCAATCTCCAGCTCAGACCCCCACCTTGAGCTAACAACTCAGGGTTGTACATAAAGCCACTCCTCCACCTTACTGCTCACTCCCAGCTCAAGTGTACCCTTTACAAACTAGAACCCTTTGTTTCACTTCCCACATCAAAAAGATTTTTTAAGTTGGTGCATTATATTTCTCAGAAATGTCTCTAAACATTTGCTCCTCCCCACCCTGCTTCAGCTACAGGAAGTTCTGATCATTTAAAAAATTATCTTTAAATTGTCATAAAAAGGATTTGCCATTCAATAAAGCAGCTTATAAATACAATGCATCTTGGTCAATGTCATCCCTTGAACATTTCACCCCTCCTAAACTCCCCCCTTCCTTGGTTTCTTACCACTTCTGATACCCTATCACAACACTCTCCTACTGAGGTGTCCCCATTTCCTGTTTTGATTAGAGACATCTCATATATCTTGTTCCCCATTTCCAGCTTTGACTAGAGACATCTCATATATCTTTTCAATGACAGCCTTCTTTCCAAAGTATGTTATTCTTTTTCCTAGTGCTATATATTGGGTGTTCACTGCCTACATACAGTGGTTCTCAACAATGGATTTGCTCCAGAAACACCAGGGAAATTTCTTCAGACTTTTCCCTGAGTTAAAATTTCCAGAAGTGAGATTTGAGCCTGGTTGTTGTTGCTGCTGCTTATTTTATTTTATTTTTGTGCTGATTCTGGGTCTTGAATTCAGGGCCTGGGTACTGTTCCTTAGCATTTGCTCAAGTCTAGCTCTGTACCACTTGAGCCACACCTCCAGTTTTTTGCTAGTTAATTGGAAAGCAGAATCTCACAGAATTTTCTGCATAGGCTTATCTTGAACCAGAATCTTCAGATCACAGCCTCCTGAGTAGCTAGCATTAAAGGTGTGAGCCACTGGCATGGGGTTATTGTTTTTAAATGGGTTTTCCATATACCTTTTTACTAGCATCATGGTTCTAATTGGAGAACGAGGGTTTTAAAACCACAGCGTTAAGTTCAAACATAGCACACAGAGTCTTTCACATGACTCTTTCCCTGTACACACCCTATAGCATAGTCAGAGTCATAACTCAGTTCTTTAACACCCAGCATTCTAAGCTTCTGTGTCACTTCACAAGTGATTCTCTCCAGAATTTCCTTTCACTTCCTTTTCCACACTAGAAAGAATTCCCTATGCCTTCTTTGAAGCCTTCCCTCAGCCTCTCTCAGCTGAGCTGTCATTCTTTTAAAGTCCCATGGAACTCCTTTCTCTAGCTTTTCAGTGTCCTTTTTCAAGATTTGGGAGTGAAAATTACTCATCTCTTAAATCTTAATGTCCACACTTGTTCCTGATTCATAGCTAGCATGTAATGTAAATAAATGAATGAACGGAGTGCCAGTTATAGTATGATAAAACAGGGCTGTGTATGAGGCTGTTTCTCCATTCTACAAAATAATATAGCTAGTATAAGCTCATCAGCATTTGAGATGATATGGAAACCAAAATACACAAATGCTAATGCAAAACTATGGTTGCTTTTGCCAGTGCAGGACTGATTGATTCATTAAATATTTATATTAATGCAGAAATTTGGCAGATATTCAATGTTTTAATTTTTTATTTGCTTTGTGTTCATTTATGGGCCAATAATAATATAAATATACATATCCTGTAAGTTAATGTTTTCAAAGCCAACCATTTTTATTCAGTGTACTTGTTTCCTATGTTTATAGTATCCTCTTCTTTAATATTGTCTTCTCCTAGTGAAAATATGAATATCCACCCCCAATCACTAAATAAGAAATTATCACATAATCACGTAGTTAACTCTGTTTTAGAAATTTAATGGAATTTTTAAAATAATTGTAAAGAAGACCAGGAAACATTCCTTTTTATGATTTTATTTTTACTTTTTGTTTATGTGGTACTGAGGAATCATACCCACAGCCTCATGCATGCTAAGCAAGCACTCTACCACCTAGCCACATTCCCAGCCCCTATAAATAGAATTTTTAATAGACTTGCCTTTGCTTGCTTTTTCACTATTTTTCTTTGCTTAACAAACACTTCTTTTTCCTTTCATACCCCTCCTTCCTCCTATCCATGTGGTTCTTTTCAGGGTAGAGGTGGGGAGTAATAGTAGGAATGAAGTATGTATCCCAAGCTTTGCCAACTGACCACACAGAGCTGTGTTTAGGAACAACACATCACAGAAGTGAACTAATGAGAGTCTATCCTCCGATCTCTGTTGTGAACACTGAGAGAGGTCTACTCCTGTACCCTAGCTTGATAAGCTGTTAGAATCTAAGCCATTGTTGCTACTGCAGGAGTAAAGTTGCTAGAAAATGAAGCCATGACCCAGTGGTAATTATCATGGAAAAGAGACAATTTCTGATACTTTCCAACCTTTGCCTTTGAGTAGATACAATGTATCTCTGGAATTTATACTTCTCTGCCTTCCATCCAATCTAAAGAAAACTAACTTCTGTTTCTTCCTAACCAGGTTTGTGTACTAGTTATATTTGTATCACTGTGACCAAATATCTGAGAGAACAACAAGGCAAAGTAGGAATTTTTTCTTTTCACTCATGGCTTCTTCATGGGAAACAGTGCTGGGGAAGAACAGTTCCTTTCTTGATGGACAGGAAGTAAAGAAGAAGGATTCGTGAAGGCATTAGAGCAAAGTACAACCCCCAAAACACACCTCCAATGACCCACTTACTCTAGCTAGGTCCCACCTCCCAAAGTGTCTAGAACCTACCCAGATAGCACCATCATCTGGGGACCAAGCATATAACACATGTGTCTATAAGACATACTTTTAAAATTAAACCATAAAGTTTTACCTTTGGCCTCAAAAGGCTCATAGCTATTTCATGGTACGAAATATATTAGTCTCTGTCTCTGTGTCTCTGGTCTCTGTCTCTGTCTCTGTCTCTGTCTCTGTCTCTGTCTGTCTCTGTCTGTCTCTGTCTGTCTCTGTCTGTCTGTCTGTCTGTCTGTCTCTTTCTCTCTTCTCTCTCTCTTCCATCAATCCTAGGGCTTGAACTCAGGATCTGAACTGTCCCCGAGCTTTTTTGCTCAAGGCTAGTGTTCATGGCTCTACTTCCTGTTTTGGGGTGGTTAATAAGTGATAAGAGATTCACCACCTTTCCTGCCCAGGCTGGTTTCAAACCCTGATCCTCAAATCTCAGTCTCCTGAATAGTTAGATTATATGCTGTGAGCCACTGGTGCCCAGCCTCCAATATCTTTTAACTTCTGATAGTGTTCAAAGTCTCTTCTGAGGCTCAAGGCAATTTTTAGCTGTGAGTCACTGTTTAACAACAACAAAAAGCTGGGCAAGGTGACTCATGCTTGTAATTCTAGCTGCTTCAGGAGGCAGAGATCTGAGGATCGCAGTTCAGAAAGCCAGCTTGGACAGGAAAGTCTGTGAGACTCTTATCTGCAAGTAAATACCCAAAAAGCTGGAAATGGAGTGTGGCTCAAGTGGTAGGGCTGTAGCCTTGAGCAGTAAAGCTCAGGGATAGCACCCAGACCCGGAATTCAAGTGCCAGGACTTATGCTAAATAAATAAATAATAATACATATATTACATCCTTCCAACATATAATGGCATACTTCCAACATATAATGGCATAGAATAAATATTTCCATTCCAAAAGGGATCAATAGGAGAATAGCAAGAAAGGATATGATCAAACAAAACCCCAAACCAGCAGTCAATACATTAAATCCTATAGCTCTGTCTGGCATGCAGGGTATCTGGGGTATAAGGTAAATTCCAAAGGGCATGGGAAGCCATACTACCAAGGCTTTGCAGTTTGCAGACCACCTGGCCTCCCTAGAGGCTGGCTCCTATTGTTGCCTATAGCTTTCCTCAACAAATGATCCATGCTGCTATCATCTCTAATTTCTTGGGGCCTGCATTGCAGTTTCAGCCTCACCCTCACAGCTTCATGCACTATTCTCTCAGGGGCTGCCTGGACATATTCTGACGCTGCCACACATTGCCTGGCCTTTCATATCTTCCTTGGAAATCAGAGTGGAAGTTTCTGTGACCCTATAATTCTGCATATCTACAAAATCAGCCTCATGTTCATGCATTGAGGTCTGCCATCAACTTGATAATTGGCTGGGCTCAACCATGGTTGTAAGTGCTTTGGGGTGCTTGAATGGCTAAACTTCCCAAGGAAACTGTTCCTTAGGTGCTTCTGTATAAGGGAGATACCCCAGAGCTCTTCTCAAAGCAGTCTTTCTAAAGTATGTACCCTTTCAAGCTTCTCTGGGTGGATCTGGCCAATGCCTGCAATGCCCTAGAAGCATGTTTCCATTTGTCTCAGTGTAGAGTATTTGCTTTCTTTGTAAAAGGGCTAATTTTTTTTAGCAATCCCAACTTTCCACTATTCTCAACTAGCTCTTTTTCTGTCCAGACTGCATGTTTTTCAAATCCTTCTGCTCTTCTGCATTGTTCCTAATTTTCACTGTACCTCTAGCAGACAGAGATAACCAGGCCAAAGCCTGAATGCTGAGCGGTCTTGAAATTTGGGGCTGTAAAATAGTCAAAATTAGATTTTTTAATTCAACCTTATTCAAAGCTTTGGGCCTGTACAAAATGTACACAAGTTCTTTGCCAGAATGTAACTGAATGCTAATAGCCCAATTCCCACCCAAGTATTTGTTGCTATTTGAAACCTCAGGAGCCTGGCTTTCATTGACCACATTTCTATTGGTATTTTAGTTCTTGACTTCCCACAAAGATTGCCCATTAAGTTCTGCTTTTCTAACTTGTGTTCTCGAAGCTTTTTCAAATTCCTCCCACAAACTACTTACAAAGCCATAAAAACAACATGGTTAGTTTTTTGTCATAGCAATGATTACAGTTCTCTGATACCAATTTTATGTATTAATTACCTTTGTATTTCTGTGACCAAAATACTTGGGAGAACAACCTAAAAGGGTGAAGGATTGGTTTTGCTCATTATTTCAGAGGATTCATTGTATCATGATGGTGATAGATAGCACGGCAGAACCTAGTAGTTTGGTTTTTCAATTTTTAAGTCCTTAATCTTTATTTTAGTGTTTCTTGTTATACATGGGTTCCAACTTTATAGTTAAATTATCAGCATTTTGTTTTTGGCTTATACTTTTGTAGTCACAAGAAATCTTCTATAAATCCAAATTAGAGATTTTCCCTATATTTCTTTTTCTATTTTTATTTTTTGCCAGTCCTGGGGCTTGGACTCAGGGCTGGGTCACAGTCCCTGAACTTCTTTTGCTTAAGGTTAGAACTCTACCATTTGAGTCACAGCACCACATCCAGCCTTTTCTGTTTATGTGGTACTGAGGAAGTGAACCCAAGGCTTCATGCATGCTAGGCAAGCACTTTACCACTAACATTCCTAGCCCTATATTTCTTTTTAAAATCAGAAAATAATTACTAACAAGAAAGTTTCATTGTGAAAATGTTATAGAGGCATCTAGTTACACTGAATAAGTTCTCCCCATCCATTTTATTTACTTAAATCTTTCCACCCACTCTTTTCAAACAATATTTGGTGGGTTTTATTATATCTTTATCTATCTATATCCATCCATCCACTCATCTGTCTATGATACTTATGCTTGATATTCCCAGAACCCTCTCCTTTTCCCCTTTCTTTCCCTTCCCACTGATTTCCCCTTATAAAAGTCCCCTTTTTACACTCACATCGTTTTTCACCCATTAATACTGTTGTTATTATTGTTTTAGACCTAGACACGAGTATGAACAAAAACATACTATATTTTGCTTTTTGAACTTGAAGTATTTTGCTCAGAATGATGATCTCTAGTTCCATCTTTTTCCTACAGACAATATAAGTTTGTTCTGCTTTATGGCTAATAATTCACTATGTGAATATACATTTTTATTATCATTCTGTGGTTATTGGATACCTAGGTTGATTTCAAAGCTTCACTCTGGTAACAGAAATCTCTCTTAAATGTTCATCTGCAATTGTTGGGATGTATTATTAAAAGTGGTATTAGCTTTTTTATAAATCTCCAAACTGATTTCCATAGAGATTATTGTAATTTATATTCCCACTAACAGTACATATAGGATTTCTTCCTACTCCCATTCTCACCAGTGTTTATTTGTTGTTTGTTATATTGATGATGGCCATTCTGATTGGAGTGAGATGGAATCTCAGTGTAGTTTTGATTTTCATTTCCTTTAAACTTAAGGATGCTGACCATTTCTGTATGTGTTTAGAACTCTTTTTTTTTAAGTTACTTGCTAACTCAATAACTGGATTATTTGTTCTTTTGGTACTGTGTATATGCTAGATATTAATACTTTATTTGATGAAGAGCTGGGAAAGGTTTTTTTCCCATTCTGTGGACTGTGTCTTCATCCTGATAATCATTTCCTCTGACAGGCAGAAACCTTTTCTGATGATGAAATCTCATTTATCAATTCTTGTTGTGTACAACTGAAGGTCTATTCAGAAAGGCATTGCCTATGCCAATATCTTCAAGAGTTTCCCTAAAATAATTGCAAAGTTTTAAGTTTTGTCTTAATTTTTTTTCCTGGTCTTGGGGCACTTTGGGTGTGGGCATTATTCCTGGGTCCTTTTGCTCAAGGCTAGCACTCTACCACTGGGCACATCACCACTTCCCAGTTTTTCTGTGATTAATTGAAGATACACGTCTCACAGACTTTTCTGCTTGGGCTGGTTTTGAATTGTGTTTTTCAGATCTCAGCCTCCTGAATAGCTAGGATTACAAGCATGAGTCACTGATGCTCAGCTTTACTGATTTACTTTTGAATTGATTTTTGTACAGCCTGAGAGAGATGGGTCTAGTTTCAAGCCTTTCTTTTATTGCATGTTGACAACCAGTTTTCCCAACACCAGAGTAAATGAATTTAGTAATTTCTAGAAGTACTGTATAGATTTTCAATGTAGTTTTAACCTTCCATGAAGCTCTAGAGATATTTAAGAAGTACTTCACTAGTTTTCATAGTATTTCACTAATGATCATGAATCACTTAATTTCTGTGTATTTATTTCCTTGATTGCTAGGGTAGGGAGCTATAGAAGCTATTCTATAAGATATTCTATCATATCTAACTGATATACTTTCAGAGCAGCTGATTGCTATTTAAGTGTCAACATTTTGGGGGCAAAAAATGCAGTAATGGTACAGGCTGTTCTCAGGGGTTGGGCTGGGGGATAATTCAAAGCAGCCAAATAATTTTAATTTATCATATGACTTGCATTTTCTATAATTGCGATACTTGTGCCAGAAATGCTAGAACTACCACATGTTGTCAAATTTACCAAGTGATTAAAATAGATGTATCAGAAAAAAGTCTTCACATCTAGTTCCTTCTCTCCAGATTTGAATCAACTGTACAATTTTATATTGAAATGAGAAGTGTAAACAACTTTCAAATGTATATTTAAAGCAGAAAAAGACAATGGATATAAAGATCTGAGGTATTGTAACTGTGTGTGTGTGTGTGTGTGTGTGTGTGTGTATATAACATATATCTGGGAATTGAAAACAGGGCCTGTGCTTACAAAGGCAGACACTCTACCATTTGAGCCATGCCTCTATAGTCTTCTTTTGTCTCAGTTTTTTTTTAATTTTTTCTTTTTTGTGCTGGCTATGGAGCTTGAACAGACCTTCTTTTGCTGAATGCTACCTAGCACTTCAGCCACATCTTCCAGGTAAGTGGAGGTAAGAGGTAAGAGTCTCATGAACTTTCCTGTCTAGGCTGGCTCTGAACTGTGATACTCAGATCTCAGATTCCTTAGTAGCTAGGATCACAGGCATGAACCATTGGTACCTGGTCTTGCTTTTAAAAAATATTATTTATTTGTTATTATAAAGGTGATATACAGAGGAGTTACAGTTACATAAGTCAAGACTACAATTCTTTTTTGGACATTGCCACCCTTGCCCTTCTTCTCTCCAATTTTCCCCTCCCATCCCCACCCACAAGTTGTATAGTTCATTTTCTGCATAGTGTCCAACAAGTACCACTACTGCCTTTGTTCACTCTTTGTCCCTCCATTTCTATGTATCCCCTTACACTCAAAGACATGCAAATGAACAAACAGAACAAAAAGAAAAGAAAAACAACAAAAAGAAAATAGCCTATTGTTCATTTCCTGAAGCTGGTTTTCATAAATATTATTTTGTGTAATCAGATGCACATAGGCATCGAGCCTTTTTGCTCCTCTCCTGAGTATCCCCTTTTGGTCTCAGGTTGTGTGTGAATGCTTAGAGTCCCCTATCATGTATTATATCCCACTATTCTAGATCTAGCTTTCATATATGAGAGGAAACATGCCATTTCTCTCTGAGTTTGCCTTACCTCACTTATCATGATTTGTTCTAGGTCCATCCATTTCCCTGCAAATGACATATTGTGGATAGGAATCACATTTTGTGGGGCCACTCATCTATTGTAGAGCATCTGGACTGTTTCCATAGCTTGGCTATTGTGCATAGTGCAACAATGACCATGGATGTGTGTCTTTATGGTATCCTGCTTGTGATATGCTGGGTAGATGCCCAGAAGTGGTATGGCTGAGTTGTAGGGAAAATTCACACTTAGTTTGTTGAGGAACCTCCACATTTCTGTCCAGACTGGTTGTACTAGTTTACATTCCCACCAACAAGGCAATAAGGTGCTCTTTTCCCCTCATCCCTGCCAATATTTGTTGGTGTCCAAATTTACAATGTTGGCCAATCTCACTAGGGTGAGATGGAATCTCAGAGTTGTTTTGATTTGCATCTCCAGTAATGGCTAGGAATGATGAACATTTCCTCACGTGTTTCTTTGCCATTCTTACCTATTCTGAGAAGTTTTTCCTTAGATCCTTTGCCCATTCAGTAATTGGTTTATTAGCTTTTGGAGGTGTTCTGGTCTTGCTTATTTTTAAGGTAAAGTTTCTTTTATGTCTAGGGCCTGACCTGTACTTGTACTGGCATTTCCCTATATCAGTGGGGATAACAGATGAACATTACTGTGCCCAGCCATTGGTTTAGATGGAGTCTCTTGAACTTCTTTGACTGAACTGACATCAAATCAGGATTCCCCAATCTCTGCCCCTCCCCCCTGCCCCCGAAAGTAGCTAAGATTACAGGCTTGAGACACCACACATAGCTTAGAACTAGACTTTTAAGAATATCAAAATGTCCTTGAAAAAGAGCAAGAAGCTAAACCCCAATCCAGTAGATGGAAAAAAAATAATTAAAATTGTACCAGAATTAAATGAATTAGTGTCCAAAAAAATAGAAAGAATTAACAAAACAAAGAGTTGGTTCTTCAAAAAAATTAACAAAGCCAGGCGCTGGTGTCTCACGCCTGTAATCCTAGCTACTCAGGAGGCTGAGATCTGAGGATCACAGTTCAAAGCCAGCCCGGGCAGGAAAGACTGTGAGACTCCTATCTCCAATAAACCACCAGAAAACCGGAAGTGGCACTGTAGCTCAAGTGGTAGAGCGCTCGCCTTGAGCTGAAGAGCTGAGGGACAGCGCCCAGGCCCAGAGTTCAAGCCCCACGTCCGACAAAAAAAAAAAATTAACAAAATTGATAGACCCTTAGCAAATCTTATCAGAAAAAGAAGAGAACACACCCAAATAAACAAACTCAAAGATGAGAATGGAAACATCCCCACAGGAACAACCAAGATTAAGAACATTATAAGGGAATACTTCTCAAACCTATATGCTTTGACTCAAGGTCTGGGATCTATCTAACATATTTATAATGTACCATGTGATTTTTTTTTTGTTTCTTTGTATGTTCCTCCTCCATGGTATAACCCCTGTTTTCACTGTATTTGATGTCGGTACCCTGCATCTTATATATACACTTCTTTAGCTTGGGGAGGGGAAGGGAAAAAACAAAATGCTTAAATAGGGATACAGGCTGACCCATTGTGACAATGAGATGTACAAGACACACAAAAAATTTTACAATTTAGGTGGGGAGGGAAGGAGAGGGGAGGGGAGTATAGTTGTGGAGGTGGGAGGGAAGGGGTGGTAGAGGAAAAACAAATGTGGAGGTAACAATGCTTGCTAGGAAATGTACTCATTACCTTGCTCATGTAACTGTAACCCCTCTGTATAGTATTGTTACAATAAAAATGTATTTTAAAAACCCTATATGCTAATAAGCTTGAGAATCTGGAAGAAATGGACAAATTTCCAGCAAATATTGACATGCTCAAACTAAACCAAGATGAGTTAAACAGACTCATATCAAGCATCAAACTAGAAACAGCAATAAGAGCCCCCCCCCCCAAGAAAAGCCCAGGACTGGATGGATTTAAAGCTGAATTCTACAAGGCCTTCAAAGCAGAACTCACAACAATATTCCTCTAACTCTTTGATGAAATTGAAAGTGAAAGTTCATTACCAAACTCTATCTATGAAGCCATCATAACCCACATCCCAAAACCAGGCAGAGACTTATCAAAGAAGGAGAACTATAGACCCATTTCTTTGATGAACATCGATGCAAAACTTCTCAACAAAATTTTGGCCAATCAACTTCTACAACTCATCAAAAAAGTCATAGACCATGATCAAACAGGATTAATTTCAGGAATGCAAAGCTGGTTCGATATATGCAAATCAATTAATATAATTCATCACATCAACAAGAGCAAGGATAAAACCCATGTGATTATCTCAATAGAGGCAGAAAAAGCATTTGACAAGATCCAACACCCCTTTATGATGAAAGCTCTGGAAAAACTAGGAATCCATGGAACATTCCTCAATATAATAAAGGCTGTATATGACAAACCTACAGCCAGCATTATACTTAATGGCAAAAAGCTAAAGCTATTTTCTCTAAACACAGAAATGAGACAAGGATGTCCACTCTCTCCACTTCTCTTCAATTTAGTATTAGAGTGCCTAACTAAAGCAATTAGACAAGATGCAAACATAAAGGGGATCCTGAAGTAAAACTCTCCTTTGCAGATGACATGATCTTGTAGTTAAAGAACCCCATGGACTCCATTCCCAAGTTACTTGAGCTGATTTGAAACTTTGGCGAAGTAGCAGAGTATAAAATTAACCCTCAAAAATCAATGGCTCTTCTGTATGGCAACAACAAGAAGAGGGTGGCTGAAATTAGAAAAGCAACTCCCTTTGTAATAGACCCACAAATATTAAAATACCTAGGAGTTAACTAAAAAAATGAAGGACCTCTATGATGAAAATTTTAAAAACCTAAAAAAAAAGAAAGAAATTAAAGCAGAACTAAGGAAGTGGAAAAACCTCCCATGCTCTTGAATTGGGAGGATAAACATTGTGAAAATGGCAATACTGCCAAAGGCTATCTACAAATTCAATGTGATAACTATCAATATCCTAACCTATTCATTCTTCAATGAAATAGAAGAAGCAACCCAAAAATTCATATGGAACAATAAAAGACCCTGAATAACAAAAACAATCCTTAGCAGAAAGAACAGTGCTGGAGGATTATCAATACCAAATTTTAAACTCTACTACAAAGACATAGTAATTAAAACAGCTTGGTACTGGCACAAGAACATACCTGAGGACCAATGGAATAGAACTGAAAACCCAGAAATAAACCCACAGACCTATAGCCACCTATTCTTTGATAAGGGAGCTAATAAAGTAGAATGGAAGAAAAACAGCTAGTGCTAGAAAAATTGGTTAAACACCTGTAGAAAACTAAAGCTAGATTCTTTTTTATTTTATTTTATTTTTTATTGTGAGAATACCGTACAGAGAAGTTACAATTACATGGGCAAGATAACAAGTACATTTCTTTTTTTTAATTTTTTTAATAATCTCTTCCTCCTGCCTATTCAAGTGCAGGTGTACAATCCCATATCACCTCTATATGATACCATATATGCCATATATGAGAGTCCACCTTCCTTTCTTTTGTTCTCTTTTGTCCCCCATTCTTTTTAGTACATTTTCCCAAATATTAACACATACTACAAATCAACCTCACAGACTGGTAGACTACAATCTGGGTATAATTGGAAAAATGGTTTGCTTGAAGAACATTAGGGAAATTTAACATCCCAAACAGGAATGATCTCCATTCACATTCCTGCATATTAATAATATCCTTGATACTGCATAGGCTTTCCATTCAATGATCTGGAGCTATGATCATAAAAGGTATAACCCCAAATACTAACATACTGAATGTTGAAGTATCAAGAGATCAGAATCTCTAAAGTCTGAATTCTCTTTATTTTGTGCCAGTACTGGCTCAAACTAAGATCTCTAGGTCATACTTGGATTTTTTTGATCACAGATGGTCCTTTACCACGTGAGCTACACCTCTAGTTCCAGTTTTTTTCCCCCCTCTGGTTAATTGGAGATAAGATCTCAGCCTTATGAAATCTGCTGGAGTAGAGAGGTCCAGAAGAGTCTTATCTCCAATTAACCACAAAGGGAAAAAAAAGCGGAAGTGAAGCTATGGCTCACTTACTAGCCTTAAGCAAAAATGCTCAAAGAAAGTTGCTAGGTCCTGAGTTCAAACCTCAGAACCAGCAAACTCACACATACATACATACATGCAAAAATTCCAAAAAAGTTAACTCTGTAAAAAGTAAAACTTCTTTAAAATACATTTGTTCAGAAACAAACACTTTTGTGTCAGAAACATATAAAAAAATGACAGAACACTTTCTAGATCACTTTACATAAGAAAAGTCGATTTTCCAAACATAAATATTCAGGAATACCAATAATAGTCACATAGGTTTAACAGTTATACATGATGAATCATATTCATGAATAGAAGACCAGAAAGAAAAATATATTACTACTGTCTGTGAAACCAGCATAATAAATATGGTCATCAGAAATATCCTGAAAGATTACCTATCTTTTGATAGATCAAATGCTGCAATAGTTTACCACTGCTTATATAATTGCCCAAATAGCCAAGATTGTGAAAGCAATCCAAGTCCAAAAGTTTCAGAAATGTAGTTCTGATTATCTTAAGCTTTTTCCTCTCTGTGACAAGGTATCTTGACAAACAGCTTAAGGACAGATTTATTTTGGTCCATGTTTTCAATCCATAGTGAGCTGCTGTTGTTTCCAGGCCTGTGGAGTGGCAGAGCATCATGGTAGCATCATGGATCAGAAAAAGAAGTCATACAATGTCAGGAAAGAGGGAGAAAGAATGGGGGTGAGGGAAACACAGGGCAAGAAAGATTCTTCAAAGTCACATACCCAGAGACTTACTTCCTTCAACTAGGCCACACCTATTAACAACCACTTTAGTGTAAACTAAATAAATGAATTGGAACCCATTGGTGAAATTAGTATCCTCAGATATGCCCACCTCTTAGTAATCCTGCCAGCAACTTTCAACCCAGGACCAAGCTTTCAATCTAGGTCTTTGAGGGACACTTCAAATCCAAATCACACTGGTGGTGTAACTATCAGTTGGAAGCTGAAAGCCTGAGGACAGGGAGGGCCATTTGCTATAAATTCTTGAGTTCAGGGCCTTGTGAGCCTGGAGATGTGATATGCAAGGCAGCAGAAGAAGCCCTACCCCAATTCCAAGGGACAGACTAATTTACCTTGTGTATTTCTTCTCTCCAATCCTGAATGGTACCCACCTGTATTGATGATAGATCATCATCTCACCCATTTAATCTCACATGTTAATCCCTTGGGAATGTCCTCACAGACACATCCAAAATAATGCTTTACTGGATTTCTGAGTATTTCTTTTGCCCAGCAGGATTCAACTATTCTATGCAGAACTAAAAATGCACTGATCCTTTCCCCATCATTATTCCTTTTGTCCTCTTAACAGCCCCACCCTTTTGCTTCCCAATAGGAATTACAGATTTTAGGATTTTGGTTTCTAGGATTTCACTGCTTGGGATTGTAATAATTTAAATTTGTGATTCAGGAAATTTTATACTTTACAGGTTTCCTTTCTTTTCTTTAAGAGGTTTTGATACAGAATTTTACTAGATAGCACAGGCTGACTTCAAACTTGAGACATGTTAGGTTTTTAAAAAGAGGTAACCGAGTAAGAACTGCACCACGCACGTGGTATTCAGGTAAGGGGTTTATTCAGTAGACCTGCTGGGACCAGGCATGGTTGGCACTCCACGCGGCTGGCAAAGGAAAAGAAAAAAGGGCGGTCTGGCTGCGGTTTATTCCTTATATAGGGTAGGGGGTGCGGAAGGGTGTGTCCAGGTAAAGGGAAGTGGGGTCAGGTGGGAGAAAGGTGTGGCCACATCAGGTTAAGATGTGACCTCAGCGGATGCGGATGTGACCTCTTCCAGGTGTCCCAGTTGCCTAGGTAACGCAGGTACTGGGCGAGGTCTGTTCGCCGTCCAGGAATGGACCTTACAAGACCCACATGACTAAGTTTTAATTGTGCTGGGATTACAAGCATAATCAGTATTTGGAAGTCTTTGCATTTAACATACCACGACGTATTATTAACTAGAATTAGACTAAACTGCCTTTAACCAAAGGTGCCATATTACAGTAGTTTTTCTCTCATACCCACTGAAATTCCTATTGGGAAGCAAAAGGGTGGGGGTTGTTAAGAGGACAGAAAGATTAGTGCATTTTCATTTATACACAGGCTTCTAGTGTGAAGGTCGGTTGAATCATTCATAGTGGCTAAGGATCTCTACTTAATTTATCTGTACTTCCAAGCAGGAGGGAAAGTGGAAGGTGAAAAGCAAAATGGCTCTTCTCCTAAGTGCCAAGTCTGTCTGCTTCACAGATCTTTTCTGTAAGTTTCACACAACTACTACTTATATGTTCATTCAGCCAACTGTACAGGAGATGAGAAATAGTGAGTTTTGTCTGGGAACATTGGCATCTAAATAAAATTCAAGCAATAACTAAGAAGCATAAGTATTTCTCTCAATTCCAGTTTCTCTAGGTTACTATACACATTTGGAAAAGATAGCTAGATGTCATTCAAGAACTGGCCTTGTTTTCTTTTGATATAAGTAAGCACCTGAGAGTTACCTGACCATGGTGGCACCTTGAATAAAGGATATATTTTTAAATCTTTGGGTTTTGTTTTTGTTTTTAATCTGTCGTGGGGCTTGAACACTGGGCCTGGACACTGTCCCTGAGCTCAACACTAGCACTCCACCACTGAGCCACAGTGCCACTTCCAGTTTTCTGGTGGTTAATTGGAGATAAGAGTCTCATGGATGCTCCTGTCTGGGCTGGCTTTGAACCATGATCATCAGCCTCCTAGTAGCTAGGATTACAGGTGTGAGCCACCAGCACCTAGCAAATCTCATTTTTTTGGGGGGGGAGGTCCGGTCATAGGGCCTGAACTCTGGCCATGGGTGCTGTCCCTCAGCTCTTCAGCTCAAGGCTAGCGCTCTACCACTTGAGCCACAGTACCACTTCCGGCTTTTTTCTTTTTGCTTATGTGGTGCTGAGGAATCGAACCAAGGGCCTCATGCATGCAAGGCAAGCACTCTACCACTGAGCCACCTTCCCAGCCCCACAAATCTCATCTTTAAGTAATTGCTTCTGATCGAAAACATTTTTGTATTTATTAGTCCTTTCATCTCTTTAGGATTTACCAAAATAGGACTGCATTTGATATAAATTAGTGCTTCTTAAATTTTTGGCTGGGCATTGGTAGCTCACGCCTGTAATCTTAGCTATTCAGGAGGCTGAGATCTGAGGATTGCAGTTCAAAGCCAGCCCGGGCAGGAAAGTCCGAGACAGTCTTATCTCCAATAAAACACTCAGAAAACTGGAAGTGGTGCTGTAGCTCAAGTGGTAGAGCACTAGCCTTGATCTGAAGAGCTGAGGGATAGCGCCCTGGCCCGGAGTTCAAGCCCTATGACTGACAAAAAAAAAAAAAAAGTTTTGTTTTTCAGTATTAACTATTGAACCCAGGACTTTGCACATGTTAGAAAAATTGCTCTACCACTTGAGCTGGATCCCTAGACCTGAATTTTAGAGTTTTACAAATATGGTCAAGTAAATCCCAGGAAATGTAAGAATTCACAATTCACACTCTCAGCAATGCTTGGCTTGTCTAATTTCTCATACTTAATAGCCTTGGATATTGTTTGTTTTTCAACATATTTTCTTCTAATCTGCAATTTAAAAAACTGAACAATTAAAAATTTAATTTTTTATGTTACTAAATATTTATGTTACCAAATATTAAGGACTACAAGTTTCCTCTTGTTCTTTGAATTTGAATTTTCCCTACTTCAAATTTATACAATTATTTCCCTAAGTTTTCTCTTAATATATTTGTATCTTTTTTTGTTATTTGTTTCATTCACCCAACAAATATTTACTGAGCATTTACTATATGCCAAGCTCCCTTTACAGTCTGGTAGATATATTTTCTAGCTGAATGAGATAGATAATAAAAATATAAGACATTTCCCCTAGAGAATTAAAATATGGTGACTAAGGAGAGAATGAGGCAGATCATCTTAGACTGGGCATTCAGAAAAAGCTCTGAGGTTAGACGTTACAAGCATAAGTGTTGACTGGAGTGTGTGTGAGGAAGAGCTCAAGGAGACTGTGAAGTGGGAAAAGCCTCAATATTTGTGAATTAAAGCAAGAAATTGATGTGGTATTGCATCAGTGCTGAAGAGGAGACAATATGAAGAGGAGGTGGGCACTATAGCATGGAGTCCACTATGAGGAACATGGATTTTTTTTTTTTGGGTCCAGTCATGGGGCCTGAACTCTGGGCCTGGGCGCTGTCCCTCAGCTCTTCAGCTCAAGGCTAGCGCTCTACCACTTGAGCCACAGTGCCACTTCTGGTTTTTTTCTTTTTGCTTATGTGGTGCTGAGGAATGGAACCCAGGACCTCAGGCATGCAAGTCAAACACTCTACTACCATTGAGCCACCTTCCCAGCTCTGGATTTTTGTTTTATATTAGAGATTTGTAATTCATCTAGAATTTGTTTTCATTGGAACGGTAGATGTGTATGCATGCGTGCATACATGCATGTGTGTATATGCATGTGCAAGTGCCTAACTTTCTTTCAAATTGAGTCTCATTTTTCTTGTTTATTTTTAGATAGAGTCTCACTATGTAGCACAGAGTGGCCTCAAATTCGTGATGCTCCTGCCTCAGTCTCCAGAGAACTGGGATTATTTTGAGTCACATTTTAAAATACTCATTCTTGCTGGCAATGAGGAGACTAGGGCTTTATCCTACAAAAATCTCAGCTTATTTCAAGTATTTCATAGAAACTATCACTCCATAGCAAATCAAAGCAAAAATTAAGCAATGGGTATTTTTATTCTAGCATCTTACTCTATTTGGGCTGCTATAACAAAGTACTTTGACTAGTAAATAATCCAAAGATCAAGTACAGGAAGTTTTGATGTCTGCGTTAAGCTTTCATAGGTTTTGTACCCACACAAAGGAAAGGGCAAGAGTTTGCCAGGATCTGTTTCATACGAACACTGATTTCATTCATGGGCAGAGCCAAAAGCCCTATCTAACACTACCACTTTGGAGGCTAGGAAGTACACGGGTGAATTTTGGGAGATATATTCAGTTCACAGCACCTAGGAATGTGCCCACTGAACTTCATGTTAAGCCATGGTGGCAATTTATAAGTCATATGTGAAAATAAGTATTAAGATAGTCACACAAAGCTTTTGATTGAAAACAGTCATTGTTTTGACTAATCAGCCATTTTATTGACATACTTGGCTCTGAAAAAATTATTTTGGCCAATTCCAAAAGTCAAATCTACTTAGGGTCACAATTTGCTGCAAGTGGATGGCATTTAAAGCAATGCGGGGAAGGCAAACCTGAAGGAGCTGCCAAATATTTTTTATGATATGGCAGTTAAAGAATAAGTACAAAGACTCCCAGATAACATCTAAAAGAGGAGGAGGATAAAAAAAAGGCATTATTCTATAATTAAATTAGGCGATCTTGCAAGAGCAAGATCCTGAGCTCTAACCTGAGTATTGACAAAAAAAAAAAAAGTATGTAATCCTACTGATTTTAGGGATAAAGAAAGACCATATGGCAGTTCATAATCTCTTAATTATAGAATTAATGTTTTCTCTATATACTAGAGTGGGGTTTAAGATCACAAGATTTGAGAAGGAAAAAGCCAAAATTCAGGGCTCCTCCTTCACCACGCTGCAAGGCAAAATCTTGGCCAGTTACATGCTTGCTCTTAGTCAGTGCTCTCTGGGGGTTTGATGCTCTAGTAATTTGCAAATAGTCATTCCTGTAGTTAAATCCACTTTTTTTTTTTTTTTTTCTGGGTGCTGTCCCTCAGCTCTTCAGCTCAAGGCTAGCACTCTACCACTTGAGCCACAGTGCCACTTCCAGCTTTTTTCTTTTTCTTTTTTTTTGGGTCTGGTCTTGGGGCCTGAACTCTGGGCCTGGGTGCTGTCCCTCAGCTCTTCATCTCAAGGCTAGCGCTCTACCACTTGAGCCACAGCTCCCTTCCGGCTTTTTCTTTTTGCTTATGTGGTGCTGAGGAATCGAACCCAGGGCCTCAGGCATGCAAAGCAAGTGCTCTACCACTGAGCCACCTTCCCAGCCCCTCCACTTTTTAAAAGTAATAATATTCTCATTTTTTTAAATAATGAAGATTGAACAATATATGATTTTGGTGGCACCTTTAAAAATGCAAAGACATTTGCTAAATTGGCTAAAGCATAAGAATAACCTAGGAAATCTTATGATAGCTAGCAAACCAGTATTCATCAAAATGAAACAATGGTTGTAGCATTAAACTAAGGAGCCTTGAAAAAAGGTCAGAAGTGGGTTTTAGGTTGGACTCAGTTGCTTTAAAAATCATTTAATCTTGTTAGGCACGCATGGATCTATTCTGTAATCTTAGCTACACAGGAGGCTGAGATATGAGGACCACTGTTTGAAGCCAGGTGAGCAAGGAAGCCCTGGAGACTCTTATCTCCAATTAGCTACCAAAAAAACCAGAAGTGGAGTTATGGCTCAAGTGATAAAGCACTAGCCTTGAGCACAAAAAGCTCAGAGACAGCATCTAGATCTCTCTCTCTCTCTCTCTCTCTCTCTCTCACACACACACACACACACAAAATAAATCATTTAATCTGAGTTTCTATATCATTTAGAGTTCTTAAGTTTGATGTAAGTGACAGGAAGTGGCTATGGCTAACAGAAGCCAAATGAAAATTAGAAAGATGCTACCGGCACAATATTTGAAAGGCTGGGAAATTAACAAAAATCAAGCATCTAGTTGACCTGAGGAACTTGAGGAACTAAAAAGGAACTTGGAGAGCTATTAGGGAGTAGTAAGTGTAGAGTAGTCAAACAAACTCAATTTACCCACAATTGTTTCCCTTTCAATTATAGGCTCAAGATCATGTCTAAAGAGGCCTTCTACCTCTAGACAAACTCGACTTCTGGACTTGGTGGAGAGTGAGCAGGAGGGGTATACATGCAAACAAGGTGGTCAGAAATGCTTTGGCCAGATGTGTAGCTGAAGGCTCTACACAGCTGAGGGAGGATGGGCTACCACTGCAGCACAGAGGCTCCCAATTTGGTATGCAGCAAACAGGAAGTAAAAGGGATCTTAAGCAAGCAAAGTGTGGGGTAGACAGATTATGAGGCATATGCACAAATGGCATTTCCACCTAGCTGGGAAAGAAGCTTCCAAATGTTTCCGTATGTTACTGTCTTTACAAACACCAAGCAGCCTTGACTATGTGAACGGTTATGATAGATTTTCTCAGGCCTTTGAAATGATAAGACTTATCTTCATCTTTGAAGGCAACTCACAACTGAACCAAATAGAACCTCTAAAATTAAAAATCATAGAATGGCAACCCACAGGTTGAAGGCCTGCAAAAACAAAAATAAAAACGAATTATTTACTGTTTTAGTCTGTTTTATGCTGCCATATTAGAACATCAGAGACTAATTTATAAAGAATACAAAACCATTCATCGGTTACAGAAGCTAAGAAATCCAAGACTGAGGGGCTGGCATTCCTGCAGGCCATCTTGCTCTACTATAGTGTGGTGGAAAGTATGACTTGTGGAATAGCAGGAAGTGGGCCAAACTCATCCTTTTATAAGGAACTCACTCCTAAGATAACAGCATTAATTCATTTGTGAGAGCAGAGAACAATGGGCTAATCACTTCTTTAGAGATCCCACTGATCAACACTACTGCATTGGGAGACTTAAAGTTTCAACACAGGAACTTTGGTGAATACATTCTAACTATACTAATTAACAAAGATAAGAATACTGATATCAAATTATTCTTGGCAATACTAGACCTACATTCTAACAAAACAATAGTGATTGATACCTGCCTTCTGTGGTATGGGCTCTCTACGTTGCTGTACCCTCCCTATGCCTTATTTTAGGTATAATATTACCAGCCTGGATTGGACACACTCAAGTTCTGATACCTGTAACCATTTCCTGGAAATTACTCAAGAGCGGGAGCAGCCAGGTTCAGAGCTATCAGCCTGAACTTCCTGAAGTTGAAGGCACTAACCTATGTTCTTGGGACTCCTTTAGCAGGATATATCATTCCTGATTTAATTACCTGTAACTGGTGAAAACATTTATTCTACTCACATCAAGCCATAACTGTCTTTTCTAGGGGAGCCAGTTATCAACTACACGCTTCCCTAGATGACTTTAACTACTTCATAGTGGAAGTGAGAATTCCCATGTAGATGCAGAGGGAAAAAAAAACAATAATGCAGCTGAAAGAAGAACCATTTGTTTGACTTCTCTGAAGACTTCTCAGAAAAGCTTTTCCTTAGAATTATTCAGTGTGAATCATTGTGGGTATATAGAGCATTATTAATTGATGATGGTGCCCGATTAGTGTTTTTTACATATAAGATCCTATTTGTGGTAGATCTCACTTACTGCTGTCTTTCAACTTCACATAATGTATGATTCACTGTGGATTTTGTTAGATTCATTTTCAACATGACAGCAATAAGGTTTTGTTGCCTGGATGCTTTTGAAGGCTTCAAGTTACTTTTAGGATAAAGCGATCTAAAATTCCAGACTTCACTTTTTTAAAATACATTTTATTTTCTAGTAAAGATATTTACAGAGAGGTTATAGTTACATCAGTAAGGAAACAAATACATGTCTTGTTGGGCAGTTACCCCCTCCTTTGTTTTCCTCAAACTATCCCTGCCCTTCCCTAACTCTTTCCCTCCCTCCCCACCTCTCTCACTCCCCCCCCTAAGTTGTAAGGTTCATTTCCAACATAGTGTCACTGTTGCAATGGATCATCCTGTGTCCTTGTCTCAGCATTTTGTTATTCCCCTTCCCCTCCCAAATTAGATAAATGTATATACAAGATGCAAGGTACCAAAGTCAAATACAGTGACAACAGGGATATACCGTAAGAGGAAGAACATACAAAATAAAGAAAAAGATCACATAGTACATTAAAAACAACAACAACAACAAAGAAAGACCTCTTGTGTCCCTATCTTGGGGTTCATTTCACTTAGCATCATCTTTTATGGTCATATGTACACCGCTTTTGAGCTTTTTTTGCTCATTTGATAAAATTGTCCTAGACATATACTAATTATTGAAAATAAGGGAAAACATGGGACCTATATTTCTTTGGGTCTGACTTACTTCTTAATATGATTTTTTTCCCAAGTCTTTCCTGTCTTCCTGGCTTCACTTCTTACTCCATCTTCCCCGGCTCTTTTTACTTTAAACATTTGGGTCATCTTTCCCATGATGCCAAACATGTTTTCTCCTAGGTTTTGATATGCTATTTTTTTTTCTTTCTGGGGGCTCCATTCTCCCTCCCACCCTAGGTCTTCCTCTTATCTCTTGCCATCTTGAGGCCTTAGCTTAACTGCAGCTTGTTCAGAGCTTTTCCAACCTTCTACCTCTGTCCCATTTCCCCACTTCTAACCCCATTTCTTTTTTTTTTTTTTT
>NW_012267349.1:382185-383877 GCF_000151885.1 Dipodomys ordii | reverse complement strand
CGCCTCGGGGCCCGCGGGCGTCCCCGGGGCGGCCCACCTGACGCCCCTTCCCCTACCGCGGGGCTGGGGGACCCTCCCGATCCCCCCCGCGAGCGGGGTGCGGGGCCGGGGGGGGGAGAAGGAGAAGCGCTGGGTTGTAGGTTTGTCCGGACTGCCGTGACCACACTGCCGCGAGGTGGGGGGGTGGGTGGGGAAGGGGAAGAGCATCGGGTTCTGAAAAATGGGAACCGGGGACCGGCGCTTCCAACGTCCCGGATCACCCGCCGCCTGGGTTCGCCTGCGCTCCGCGGACCTGGGTTTTCCATCTCCCGCTGCGTGCGTGTGTGTGCGTGTGCGTGTGCGTGAGTGTGAGAAGCCGGTGTACCAAGTCTCATCTCAATTCCAGGGAGAGAAAATGTCATGCCTGCGTTACTTCTCTTGCCTTAAAAAAAAGTCCCCGAGTGAGCAAGCGCGCTGCAACTTCCTTAGTTTTGTCAAAGCCGCTTCCTGCTCTCAGCCTTGTATAGCCTTATAAGGTAGTTTTTCGTGTCCGACGCGAACACATCTTGGTAGAACTTCCCAAATGAAGCAGGTTGCAAAAAAAGACGGAATTACCGCGCCCAGGTAGCAGTGTAGGTGGACTTAAACCAGTAAGGGAAAGCGCCCTACACCACCAGGTGTGTGTGTCCCCGACCGCGCCTGGAAAGCTGGAGGCCGGGATGCAGGTAGAAAGGAATGTGCTTCACTGGCAACCAGACGCGAAGTGTAGTTTAACTAAAATAGAGGAGTCTGCAAGTAGTCACTCTGTAAATTACGACATGTCAGAGTTCCCACACATTGCAGGGACTTTTTTAATGGTGAATGACAACTTCATGTTGGAATATTAGAAGTGTTTTTTTTTTTTTTTTTGGGAAAGGGGGGGTTCTACTGATTATGTCTTCTTAGCTCTATTCTATGTAAAATTTCTCTGCTCTTCATTCTCATATCTTTATGTTAGTGTGCAGCCTAAAATCCCAGTGCACCTTAAACAACTTCCTAGTATTTTCCCTTAGAAAGATATGGTCTATGGTAGTTAGTCTTACGGGATATTTGTGATATCTGTGTGTGTATTACTTACATGTATACATATTTATATATATACATATGTATATGTATATATGAACATATATGTGAATGCTGTCTTAAAATAAGTTTCGGGGCTGGGAAGGTGGCTCAGTGGTAGAGCGATTGCCTTGCATGCATGAGGCCCTGGGTTTGATTCCTCAGCACCACATACGCAAAAAGAAAAAAAGCAGGAAGTGGCGCTGTGGCTCAAGTGGTAGAGTGCTAGCTTTGAGCTGAAGAGCTGAGAAACAGAGCCCAGGCCCAGAGTTCAGGCCCCATGACCAGACCCCCCCCCCAAAAAAAAAAAAAAGTTTCTTTCGATGTATCATAACTTCCCAGAATCGGTATTTTATTTTTCTCCTTTTAGTTGGTGAGTAGTTTGATGATAATGGCCAGTTTCAAAATTAGATATGTGCTGAGTAGGACTTTCCAAGTGTGTTATGTGATAAATACTGCTACTTAATACTTACTGCTTTGGAAATCACTGGTTGTTAATTAAAAATAGTGTAGATAGGGGCTGGGAAGGTGGCTCAGTGGTAGAGTGCTTGCCTTGCATGCATGAGGCCCTGGGTTCAATTCCTCAGCACCACATAAGCAAAAAGAAAAAAG
>NW_012267349.1:379105-381455 GCF_000151885.1 Dipodomys ordii | reverse complement strand
GAGCATGCAAGGCAAGCGCTCTACCACTGAGCCACCTTCCCAGCCCATCCTGTACTGTTTTTTAACTATCTGTCACAATTTGGAAGTTCCTTCCTGAGAGAGTTTTACTTGGCTGCACACCAGTGGCTCAAGCCTGTAATCCCAGTTAGGAGGAGGGTAAGATCTGAGGATCACACTTCAAAGTTAGCCTGGGCATGAAAAAGTTCTTGGGACTTATCTCCAATAAACTATTCCCCAAAAAAGCTGCAAGTGGAGTTGTGGCTCAAGTGATAGAGTGCTAGCTGAGAGCAAAAACAAGTTCAGGGACAGCAGCCAGTTAAAGTCCCAGTTAGAGCCCCAGAACCAGCCCCCTCCCCCAAAATTATTTTGATTCTCAAAAGATATTTATTTTTTGTCCCTTATCAGATGCAACCTGAAAAGTTACACCTTCATCTCATATTAGCACATAGAGATCCACCTGAGATCTCCAACTACAATTACTCACCTACTATAAATGAAAAATTACAACCTGCGTCAGGTTGTTCATTCCATTTCGTTATATAATTTAGGCAAAAGATGGCCATCTGTTAAACTTGGTGGTATTAGATAAGCTGTAAGAGTTAGGAAACAAGAAATTTAATTCTGAAACTTTAAATGAGGGTTTAACTGATAGTGTGCCTGCCTAATAATCAGCATTTTAGCCCAAGCACCACATGCACGCCCCCCCCCACAATTAAGGAATTTTAAAAATATGAGAATAAGGCTGAGATAATGAAAGAAAACTCATTTTGTAAAGAATTTAGAAAGAAATTCTTTTATATTAATACATACATCTTTTAGGTCTATACTAGAAAAGTATTGCAGAATAAAATTAGGGCAAGTAGATGCCCATTGATAGAGCTGTTGGCTTAAAAACTAAATTACCAGAGTTTGGGTACAGGTGAGTATTGAGTATCTGTTGAGCATGTGAGAGGTCCAGGGTTCTACCTCTAGCACCAAACAAAAATAAATAAATTATTGTAAGAAAAGCAGTTTTAAAGCATTAAAAAATGTACTTAGAAAGGGCAAGGTTATAAGTTTTAATTTTGTGTGTCTTCACTGAAGTCTCTTCAGTATTCAAGCCTAAGTACGGAAGCATTTTTATAGATTTTTATTATGCTAAGTGTGGTTACAGAGTTATTTTCCCTCATGCCTTTTCATTTTCTTGTGATAAGCACTGCATTGGCAGATAGTTTCTATTGATTGCCATGGCAGATGTTATGTAACTTTAGTTTTGAAGTTTTGGATATATTCAGATCTAAAATAAATTAAGGAAATTTCCTGACTTAAATTTCTGAGTCTTAAATTGTAAGCATAAATATTTTGTTGGAGTCTATGAATGAAGAGCCTGTTTAATTCATCTGTGGCCAAATTCCAGAAGTGAGCACAGATAAGCACGATCTTGTTTTAGAACAGTGGGGAGGAGCCAGGTGGGTGGAGGAAGGCATGCCTGGGAAGTTCATGTTTCTTAGGATTTCTGTACATAACTTGGCAGTCTATTTCTGTAGTCATTTTCAGAGGCAGAAGTATTCATAGTATCTTTCTTGTTAACCAAGAATATTAAAGTTCTTTTTAAAAAAAATCTTTAAGTGATTGTACAAGGAAATTCCCATTCTACAAAACAGTATATGAATACAAGATGTCTGATAACATTGTCACCCATTGTTCCTAACCCACCTTTTCTCTCACTTTTTTTCTTCTTTTTAAATTGATATTAGGTGAATAACTTTGTAGTCTATTTCTGTAGTTATTTTCAGAGGCAGAAGTATTCATAGTATCTTGTTAACCAAGAATATTTATTAAAATTCTTATTTGTTGATAATTTTTGTAGATTGTTTTGATATAAATATAACAGACTTGCTTTTATTGAGAAGTCAAGTTCTTTCTTGGATTTAGCTAAAATTTAAGTTATCTTTCTTGTCAGTCTTCTTTCCTATCTGCCAATTTTGTGTTGAAACATCTATATTGACTTTGAATTGTCTATATATTGTATTTAACGAACTTTCCAGCCATATTATTAAATATAGTTCAGAATTGCACAGCAGGAAAATTTCACTGCTGGGGAATCTGGTGGTTGAGGCTTTTTGTTTGCTTTATCTTTTTTAACCCGTGACAGTTATTTTTGCTTTGTTTTATAACAGAGAAAGTAAGATTAGAGAATTTAAATTACTTTGTTAATGCTATTTATTCAATAGTTAGTTGTAGCTGGTATTTGGATCTAAATTCTGCATTTAGGCCCATATTCTTTCTGGTATATAATAGGGACTCTGCTGCTTTCTTTCAGAACTGTATGTCAAAAAGGCACAAAGCATTGTTAGTAACTTGATGTAGT
>NW_012267349.1:377099-379055 GCF_000151885.1 Dipodomys ordii | reverse complement strand
AAAAAAATCTTTAAGTGATTGTACAAGGAAATTCCCATTCTACAAAACAGTATATGAATACAAGATGTCTGATAACATTGTCACCCATTGTTCCTAACCCACCTTTTCTCTCACTTTTTTTCTTCTTTTTAAATTGATATTAGGTGAATAACTTTGTAGTCTATTTCTGTAGTTATTTTCAGAGGCAGAAGTATTCATAGTATCTTGTTAACCAAGAATATTTATTAAAATTCTTATTTGTTGATAATTTTTGTAGATTGTTTTGATATAAATATAACAGACTTGCTTTTATTGAGAAGTCAAGTTCTTTCTTGGATTTAGCTAAAATTTAAGTTATCTTTCTTGTCAGTCTTCTTTCCTATCTGCCAATTTTGTGTTGAAACATCTATATTGACTTTGAATTGTCTATATATTGTATTTAACGAACTTTCCAGCCATATTATTAAATATAGTTCAGAATTGCACAGCAGGAAAATTTCACTGCTGGGGAATCTGGTGGTTGAGGCTTTTTGTTTGCTTTATCTTTTTTAACCCGTGACAGTTATTTTTGCTTTGTTTTATAACAGAGAAAGTAAGATTAGAGAATTTAAATTACTTTGTTAATGCTATTTATTCAATAGTTAGTTGTAGCTGGTATTTGGATCTAAATTCTGCATTTAGGCCCATATTCTTTCTGGTATATAATAGGGACTCTGCTGCTTTCTTTCAGAACTGTATGTCAAAAAGGCACAAAGCATTGTTAGTAACTTGATGTAGTGCACAGGTAGAAAAAGGAGTGCTGTGAACTTGAGGCACATATAAATATAAATTTAGTAGTAGGGCAGTCATCCTAGAATTATAATGAAAACGTCTAACACAGATTTCTTTCCAGACCATTAATCACACAAGAGTCAAAATAGTAAAAAACTAAAAAATAAAAAAGTGGTAGATAATGTTTGGATATGTACTTTTAAAGTAGTAGTATCTATTCTACTGACTATGAAAAGAAAGATGATTGTGGTCAGTAAGTTTAGTGAATATTACATTTGAGCTATCTTTTTAAGGGTTTGGGTAAATGCACAGGGGAACATTTTACAAAGAATGGAAAAGCATGTTTGTACAATTGAAAGAGAAGAGCAGCTGTTTCTTATTCTTTGCCCCCTGGACATGATATGTTGCACTGCTGCTTTTTCTTTATGAATTGAAGAATGTGTAATAACATTCTGTGATAAAGATTTTGTGATATGAGAGGGAACTGACATAATTAGATACCTACTGTGTACTAGGTATTATATGTCAGCAAAGATTTGAAAAGTGATTTTATTTGATAGGGAATAAAATCATTAGTTGCAATAGTAACGAGACATGAGTGTAAAAGCAGGACTGAGGAGAGAACAGTAAGAGGTACAGATGGAGAAAGGACATGCTGGGGTGAAGCGAATCAACATAAATCACACATACATGTACACATAAATATACCCACATGTGAAGACATCATAAGTAGTCCCACCAAACTGTAAGTGAGAAGGAAGGAAGGGAGGATTTAGAATACAATGGGCAGCATGAACTTCTGCACAGTACATTTTGATATATTCCTATTATATACTATTTCAAAAATAAAATTAAAAAAATCAACTGGAGGAAACAAATGTTGAAAATAGGGCTTTTAGAATATTCACTGAATCAAATGTAATGTAGTAATATCAAATGTAATAAAGAGATTTCAGGTAAAGTTGTAGGAATTCAGGTCTGTATTGAGTGAATAAATGTATGAATGAGTGAACAGGAATTAGGAATGTGGTTTAAACTGCATCAGAGACACTTCATACACAGTGACTCAGGAATATTCATTTTAATAGGCTTGTTAGATGATTCTTAAGCAGTCCACTCAGCAGTAGTTTTGCAGAAATTCTTTAATAGGATATTGGTGGTAGGAGTGGAGCAGAAGGTACAATTTTGTATTTATATCTTTTTTTT
>NW_012267349.1:343512-375584 GCF_000151885.1 Dipodomys ordii | reverse complement strand
TAGAGATCAATGTAAGTGATTGGTATAATAAGGGAATTTTATGCAACTGAGTTTAAAAAACTAAAATTGGAATTTGTTGTTGAACTTTTAGTGATGTGCTGTAACTGGACATGTCCTTCAGGAAGTTAAAAATAGATACATTTGAGGCACTGGTGTCTCATAACTATAGTCCTAACTACTCAGGAGTTCTGAATCTCAGGATTTTAGTTCTAAGTCAGCCCAGGCAGGAAAGTGCATGAGACTCTTATCTCCAATTAACAACCAAAATGCTGGAAGTGGAGCTGTAGCTCAAGTGGTAGAGTGCTAGCTTTGAGCAAAAAAGCTCAAGCAGAGTTCCCAGGCCCTGAATTCAAGCCCCAGGTCCAGCGCACACGTGTGTGTGTGTGTGTGTGTGTGTGTGTGTGTATGTATGCATACATGAAAAGGAAATTGCAGGTGGAGAGTTTGACATTATAATGGTAGTTTATAAATGAAGTAAAATGATAAAGCAAAGAGAACAGGCAGATTGAATATGAATTTTTTTTTTTAACATTGTGGATAGTGATCCAGTTTCTTGAAAAATGAGTACATGTGGCTTGTGGTGAGTCATTAGTTATGCTATCTCACTTTTTTTTTTTTTTTAAAGTCAAAGTCCTGCTCTGTAGCTCAGGTTGGCTTCCAACCCATGATCCTTACATCTCCACTTCCCCTGAGCTGGGATTGTGGCCAAACACCACAGTGTCTGACTTTTTTATTTGACTTTGTGAATGGTAAAAATCTTAATAAGGTGGAGAGTTTAACTCAAATAGAGCTAAATTTCCCTTGTCCAATAGACTTATCTCCCCTAATTAGTAGATATAGTTAAAATCCTTAGATGTGTGGCATGGTGAAGATGTAGCTTCAAACAATATTTTTCTTGTAAACAAATTCTATCAGTCAAAGGGAATCTATTACTTCCCTGTAAATATGTATTAAAGCTTATCATCTTTTTAAAATGGCAATGTATTTTTATTTTTATTTATTTATTTATTTTGGGGTCTGGTCGTGGGTCCTGAACTCTGGGCCTGGGTGCTGTCCCTCAGCTCTTCAGCTCAAGGCTAGTGCTCTACCACTTGAGCCACAGTGCCACTTGCAGATTTTTTCTTTTTGCTTATGTGGTGCTGAGGAATCAAACCCAGGCCCTCATGCATGTAAGGCAAGCACTTTACCACTGAGCCACCTTCCCAGCCTCGACATTGTATTTTTAATAGCTACATATATAAAGAAGCAAGAGCAATTAATATTAACTGTGTAGAAATGTACATTATAGCTTACCATACACTTATAATAATTAATTATTAAACAATGAAAGGGGTATGGTATTGTTATTGGGTTAATAAGTAAATTTGGTTCTTTAAAATAAGATAGTGAAGGCTGGTACTTGAGGCTGAGATCAGGATGATTGCTCGGTTGCCTTGCAAAAAGTTTGCTAGACTCCTAAAGCTGGGGTAGTAGCACATGCTTGCCATTCCAGTTTATAAGGCTTAGATAAGGAAGATTGTGATTCCAGGGTCAGTCTAGGGAAGAAAAGTCCAGGAGACATTGTCTTCGTTGAAGGAAGCTGGGCATGGTGGCACATACCTGTTAGCTACAATGGAAAGCATAAAATAGAAGGATCATGGTCCACTTGCATGCCTGGGCACAAAAATAGGACTGTCTCAAAAAATACCAAGTGCAAAAAGGTTCAAGAGGTTTAGCTCAGTGGTAAAGCATCTGTGTCTCCAGTGTGAAACACATCGCCAGTGTGAAACCCTGTGTTTAAGCTCCAGTACCATCACCTTCCCCCCCAAAAGATAGCGGTAATATTATTTTGTTGTGGTGTTTTAGAAATTTTTGGGGGGCTTTACAGCATAAGCCATGAAAGATATTTACCTAATTATTAGAAATATACTATCTAGGATGAATGACTTTCATAAAATGAATTTTTTTAAGAAACACTTTTTTTTAATGCTTCAGAGATTTAAATCTTTGGATCTCTTGAAGACTTAATAAGTTTTGTATAAACCGTTTTGAGTCTCTTTATAATCTGATGATCAAGCTAACCTGCAGAAAAGTCTGTGAGACTCTTACCTGCAATTAACTAGCAAAAAGCTTGAAAATAATAGTAAAGTCATCCAGTGCATAATATATGCCTGATACTGTTCTAATTGCCTTATATGTGCTAGTTTATTAGATAAATAACCCTTTGAAAGTAGGCACTTTTATTCCCATTTGCAGATGAAGAATTGGCAATGAGAGCATAAACTGCTTGCAAATATCACATGGCTATAGATGATCATGTGCTTTATTTACCATTCAACAGTTTATAATTAAATGATTTTTTTTGTGTGTTTACAAGGTTATGAAACCATCTTCACAGCTTTTCATTACCCTATATGAAACTCCATACCCATTAGTCACTCTCTATTTTCTCTGCTTTCAACAAATACTAATATACTCTATCTTTATGGATCTATTTTACCTATTGCCTAATTTTTTGGCCCTTTTGGCAGGATTCTTTTATAAGGCAAGTGTTAATTGTTAAAATCTGTGTTTTGAGTGGTGATAGTATAGCAGGAAAGTGATTTGGAAAATATTAGGAATTTTTAAAAAACCAGTTGTAGGAAGGGATAGAAGGGACTTAAGAGAAAAAACAGGGGAAGAATGTTTCCTTAATACTTAGTGCCATCTGCTGTTATTTGACTCCTGTTACAACTTTGAATTTTAGTGTCATTACTTATGTACTAAGAATCAGTCTGTGTTTGCATATCTGTGGTCATAGACCTGTATATATGATCCACAGGCTAGTAAATGGTGAAACAAGCATTTCAGCTTTTTTTTTTCTTAAATTCTAAGTACCATATCCTTTTCTTTCTGTTTCTTTCCTCTTTCCCCACAGATTTTAAGGTTTAGGCCCAAACTCAGGAAGAATGTTATTTCTTTTGACACTAAGAGTCCAGATTTTTTTCAGTCAACAGTCTGTCTGGTCTTTTGTGTCAGGTTAAACATTCACCTGCATGTGATGACAAAAGCACTGGAGGGAATTGGAAAAACTAAACCATTGCTATTTTTCTTTGTAGCTAATATTGTCTTACTATATTTGGCCAAATTTCCCCGTGAATTAGCTGCTACATTATTGTTCTAAAAGTCTAACACAACAGATTACCTTTTTGAGTTTTGGTATAGTACGAAGAAAACTGTGGCAAAGGTTAAGGTACTATGGGAGTGCATATTAGGATTAATTTGTAGGCCTCTTCACATACAAAATTTGATAATATCAAGATTATATATGAATATGGTAAAGGTAGAAAGAAGTCATTTATATTTGTGTAGAATTCTTTAACTTTAAAATAGTGGTTGTCAATATGGTACTAAGAAATTTAGAAAATGGGTTGCATGGAATCTCTAAGATCTTTTGTACAGTTCTGTGGTCTTATTTTCATTTTGCTGTATGGTTTAAAAATGGTTGGAAATACTCAAAGTTGAAATTATAGTACCACCTCACCCGCCTTCCCCCCCCCCCCCAAACACTAGGGCTAGACTAGAGTTTTGGACATGCTAGGCAAAAGCTCAATATTGCAGCATTGAGCTTTATCTTCTGCCTTTATATTTAAAAATTTTAAATATATTTTTATTGTGAAAATACTGTACAGAGGGGTTACAATTACATGGGTAAGATAATGAGCACATTTCTTATCAAGCACTGTAGCCTCTTGCTTTGTTTCCCCTTCCCATCCCTTTGTATCTCCCCCCCCCCACCAAAGTTGTAAAGTTCGTTTTTCGACATAATGACTTGTACATTTCATTGTTGCAATGGGTCCTCCTGTATCCGTTTTAACAATTTGTTTTTTCCCTTCCCACATATACCAACATCATATATAGTGAAAGCAGGGGTTGTACCATGGGGTATAAATTTTTTATTTTGAGATATATCTGGCTATGTGGCTCAAGCTGTCTTTGAACTTGTGATTTTTTTTTCTGTTTCAGTCTTGTGTAGCTGAGGTTACTGGTGTGTACCACCATGCGTGTCCTCTATTTCTCCCTTTTGTAGGCTGCAGGATGTCACACACTGTATCCAGTGTAAAAATATGTTGATCATTGACATGATTTTTTTTAATAAATTTTTTAAATACCAGTTTTATCATAGGTTTTTTTTTAAGATTACCATTATTAGTTTAGTATAACAACCTATTAATGTCATTATGTAACTGATTTGTTCTGAGGTGTTTTTCAAATTAGTTTTTTTTTGGGGGGGGAGGGTCCAGTCGTGGAGCCTGAACTCTGGGATCTGGGTGCTGCCCTTCAGCTCTTCAGCTCAAGGCTAGCACTCTACCACTTGAACCACAGCGCCACTTCCGGCTTTTTTTTTTCTGCTTATGTGGTGCTGACGAATTGAACCCAGGGCCTCATGCATGCAAGGCAAATGATCTAGCACTGAGCCACCTTTCCGGCCCTCAAATTAGTTTTTAAGAGTCTAAAATATATTTTTTCTTAAATCTAATTTTTCTTAAGAATTGGTGAAAGTAATCTTTATAACTAGGATGTAAAAAGTTTATATTGTTTATTTTTTGGGAGATATTATTTAAGCATTAAATCCAAGACAGTGGTGCACTACTTAGCTTTTCCCCTAAATTTAGATAATTTGCTTAAGCATAGATTAGAAATGATTTAACAAGGTATGGTGTATCCATCTATTTGAAAACTATAGATATTTATTTTTCTGTTATAGGGAAAACTTTTTTTTCTATTTTTCTTTTCTTGTTTTCCTTTTTTGGTAATACTGGGGTTTGAACTCAGGGCTTCATGCTTGCTAGGCATGCAGTCTATAACAGCCACATCTCTAGTCCCCTGAAAATACTTGTTTTGATTGCACATTGGCTATTCTGTGTTAAGTTCACTAGATCTTTTTAATGTTTTCTTTTTTTTTTTTTAAAGATAATTAATTGTTGATCTTGTCCATCATAAGGATTTACTTTTGTCCAAGATATGATAAGTTGTGGGACTGGATAAAGGAGGTACCTAAGAGAGTTTATAGTGTAATATGGACTCTTCTTCAAACATCTTACTATCCTATATGACAGATAGTATTTACACACAGGAAAATTACAGGCTTGCTGTATGCTGATGGCTTATACCTGTAATCCTAGCTGTTAAGGAAGCATAAATCTGAATGATTACTGTTCTAGGCCAGCCCAGGCAGAAAAGTTTGCTAGAATGTATCACCAAAATAACCAGCAAAATGCATGGCTCTGGGTATGGCTCAAGTTGTAGTTCGCCAGTCTTAGCAAGTGGGAGGTCCTGAGTTCAAACTCTAGTAAACACACCTCCCACAATCAACCAACCAACAATCAGCTAGTCTAGTATACATGTTAAATAGTTGAAATAAATACTTTAGTGGAAGAATGAGTGAATTGGTTGCTAAAATGATTAGCAGAGACTTCATAGAGCAATCTTATGTGGTGTTCAAGCTTTGTTGAGAAGGCTTTGTAAATAGAGATCATTCACAGCGAGAGGAAATATGCAAGACCTATCCAGCAAAAATAAGTGGCAAATGCAGTATGCTGAAAGCTGGGCTTCTGTAAGCCTGAGATGCCTGATGCTTCACAGAGTTTAATTAGAGCTCATTAGTGAGTGCTATAGTGCTAAGTTCAGATGATTTGCAGCATTTGTAGGGATTTTGTAAGGTTTTGAGATTATTGTTTTTGGTAGGATGTCTAGAATTGGAAGCAAAGCATCCTGTTGCAGTTTCTGATTCAGTTTCAGATTATTTTAAACAAGTCTTCCATTTTGGTTTGTTATATTTAGTTCTAATCAGCTAGTGTGGGTGGGGTGAGGCAAAGTATATCATTGGCCCCTCTTTCTGTCAATGTCACTATGACCTCTATTGTTTTTGTTACTGTTTTAAACATATTCTGCACTTTAATTTCAACTAGGTTATAGTTTTAGTTTCGGTGAATTAAAAAATAAGTACTAGTAATTTTCTTCTCTCCATACTGTGAAATGTGGTCCATGCATCCATTATAGAAGTTCTATTTTTTTCCCCACACTTGAAGGCCATACCTTAATAAGAGATTTTGAATTAGGAGAAATAACAATTTTGGAGAATTGTAGGGTATTAAAAACAGATACAAGCTATAATTCAACAATCTTTTACAGTCTGGCATTAGTTGATGGATAAAAAGATAATTTGTATAATAACTATAAAACATTGAAAAGTTGTATCTGCATAGTCTTTTTGTGATTATGGAAGGAATGCAAAGTTTAGACAGAATAGTTGGAAAGTAGAACTAGAATTGGCATATAAGGGAGTATTGCGTGCCAGTACTCTTAAGACAATATCCTTAAGACTGTGAACAATCCTGTTAACTTTTTATTTTTGAATCAAAGCTCAGAAATTATTAAATAATACTTGTACCTATACAAGGTAAGGTAGTCAGGTATCTGGAAAGATGTGTAAGTTTTCATGTACCAGGCAGCTTATCAACCTGAATTTTGCAGACTCTGTAAGAGTTTAGTGGTTATATTCAGAGTTGGAAAGAGCGTCTTCCGTAGTAGCAGCAGTGTTATTATTGGCTTGGTGACATGAAATGAGTTGGCCTCTTTAGAAACTGTTAGCAGTTTTTATGGCTATCGAGTTCTAATGTGTCAAGGAAGCTAGGAAGAGGTTTTTAGGAATCAAATACCAAAGAAACTTTTGTATGCCTTGTGAAGAAATTTTGATTATTTTGTTTAAACATAGGCAAGGGAAATCTTTGATGGTTTAGTTAATAGAGCACTATCACATTTTAAACAGTTTGTTTTCTCCTTATTTTCAGTGATTTATTTAGCAAACTCACTTTTTGAACTTAACATTATGAGGGTTAATCATCTCCAGAAAAATTTTTCCTTGTATATTAGAAAACTTTCTGCAGCTATTAGCTATTATTAGAGTCCAATGATGTAAAAACGTTTTACCTGTTTCTGTTTAGCAGTAAGTTTGAATATGGAATAATATAAAACATTGTTGCTACTTGAAGCCTGTTTATAGTTAATAGCTTTCCTCACATAGCCAAACAGATTCTAGCCATCTTCCAGAATAACCTCAACATACTTCTTTTTTCTTTCCATTTTCTCCTGTCTCTCTCCCCCCTCCCTCCCTTCTTCCCTCCCTTCTTCCCTCCCTTTTTCCCTCCCTTCTTTCCTCACTTTTTCCCTCCCTTCTTCCCTCCCTCCCTCCCCCTTCCTCTCTTTGCCTTTCTTTTTTTTCTTTCTTTCCTCTCCCTCCTTCCTTCCTTTCCTCTCCCTTCTTCCTTCTTCCCTCCCTTCCTTCCTTCATTTCTTCCTTTCTTTCCCTCTTTTTTCTTCCTTTCTTTCTTCTCCCTCCTTCCCTCTCTCCTTTCTCCCTCCCTCTCTTCTTCCCTTTTTCCCTTCTTCCCTTCCTCCCTTCCTCCCTTCCTCCCTCCCTTCCTCCCTCCCTCCCTCTCTCCCTCTTTCTTTCCTTTCTTTTTTCTTTTCTGGGGTGTGTGCGCACATCACACACACACACACACACACACACACACACACACACACACACACACACACACACACACACACACACACACACACACACTTAGGGTATTGGCTCTTTTCTTGAGCTTTTTTTGCTTAAGGCTCATGTTCTACCACTTCTAGGTTTTTGGTGGTTATTTGAAGATCAGAGTCACACTGACTTGTCTGCCCAGGCTGGCTCTGAACCATGATTTTCATAACTTAGCCTCCTGAGTAGCTAGGATTACAGGTTGAGCCATTGGCACCCAATTTTAAGTGTGTCAGTACTGGGGGATTGCTTTCATACTCCAGGTTTTCACTGATGGCTGGCTAATGCTATAGTACTTAAGCCATGCCTCTAGTTTGTGCTACCTAACTGTTTGCATTATTTATGTCCTTAATGCTTTACTTTTATGTCTTTTACATAACTATACATCCCACTTTGTTCTATCTTGTTTTGTTCAGTTCACATTTGGAAGATTGGTCCATATCAACCCATAAGTTTCCTTATCCACTTTTTATCAACCCATTAAAAGTTTCCTTACTTTTTCTTGTTGCATGATGCCCCCATTATATAAACCTATCATATTTAACTAGTTTTCCTTTGATGGACATTTCTAGTCTCTTGCTGTTGCTACGAAAGATTTCAGCAAATGATCATGTATATTATTTTACATGTATACTAATATCTCTGTATGACAGTTTTTGAAGTGGAATTCCTTGTTACTAGGCTTTAGGCATTTAGGCTGCAGGTGTAGCACTTTTATAGCATGAACAAGCTCCTTGAGTTTGATCCTCAACAACACAAAAACAAAAAATCTACTGGACATTTATGATTTTGATATAATTTCCAAAACATATGTTAAGTGGGCTGGAACTGTGTAATAATTAAATGTCATTTTTTAACAAATGGCAACCGTGATTGCTAATGTATTAGTGGAATTATGTAAATTTCTTTTTGTTTTGCAGATATACAAAACTAGGATATGCTGGAAATACAGAACCACAGTTTATCATCCCATCCTGTAAGTATTTTTTAATTAATTTCTTTTAAACAAATAATCTGATTTTAAAGATCTCCTTAATTAAGTGATTAAGGCAAACAATGGCAATCAATGATAGTGATTTTTTAGTGCTAGTTCTGGGACTTAAATTCAGGATCTAGGCACTGTCCCTGTGTTTTTAGTGCTCTACCACTTGAGCCACAGCTCTACTTTTGTTTTTGTGGTGTTTAATTGGAGATCCAAGTCTCACAGGCGTCCCTGCTCAGGTTGGCTTCAATTTCAGGTGTGAGCTACTGGTGCTGTTCTGACATTCAGTTTTTTAAACATGGTTTGTCAAGTTATAAATCTACTTTTCCTTTTGTGAGTCTGACTAGTTATTTCAGCTTTTTTTTTCTCTTTGCAAATCTTAGCAAGTATCTCTTTAAAAGAAAAAAAAAGATTTGACCATTAAGCAGGTTCTTGTTTTGAAGATATTGCTGACACTAATGTGTGGAGATAGTTATTAAATAGTACATTTCCAATATTACCTCCATAAAATTTATCTTCTGGCTTGCAGATAAGATTGTTTGCAGGATCTTTGTCTCTTGTCATCTCCAGTGAGTGCTCATATTTCTAATAAAGATGACATCTCATCTTAAGAGATGTTACTGTTATCTATTAACCATACAGTATGTGCATTGTTTTTAAAGTGTGTTTGGTTTTTCCTGTTCTAGTTAACTTTTGCTGACCATCACTTATTTTTCAGCTGTTTAAAAAAACTTATTTTTAGAGCTATTTTTATTAATATAGGCTGTACTTTGGCATCATTTATCATTTGACTTTCACATAATTCACATTTTTATAGATTACATGGTAGCACCTCATGACTTGCATGTCAGATGAATGACAAATCTTTTTTAAGTCATTGCTTTGGTAGTACTCTTAGAAAACTTAATTTTAGGAGTAATTATTTAGAATAAATTAATTTGAATAAATTAATTTGAATAAATTTTGGATATGAATTTTAAGAAAATAAGGAAATAAATGAGTGTGCAAAAAAGAAGCATTTTAGGTCTCAAAAGTGTTTTCATTTGTGAAGATACTAAACGTGAAAACTAAGAGAAGCACACTGTCAAATTTATACTGACAAGGGCAAGTTTATTTAGGATATATACATCCACATATGTACATATAAACATATACATACGCCTATTCACTCTCAGGAAACAAACCTACTGATGTTTGTACTTACTTTTCTGGTATGCTTTCTTATATTGGATTGTAGACTCTTCTTTACACAATGCGGAGTGGATTGTGAGACTGATGAAAGAGTGCATATGAATCTTCCCAGTTTAATTTTTAAAACTCCTGAAAAACAAGTGATGGTCAACAAAAGTTAGAACAGGAAAAACCAAAAACACTCTAAAAACATTAATGTAAAATATGTGAAATTTATGTAATCACCTAATCTCAACTTAAAAAAAGTGAGAGAAGGGCTGGGTTAGGAGTGATGGGTGACAAGGTTGTCAGACACCTTGTATTCATATACTGTTTGGTAGAATGGGAACTTCTTTGTACAACCACTTAAAGATAATAATAATAACATAAAGCAAATGAGGTTGATATCTCTTAAGATAAAATGTTATCTTTATTAAAAATATGAACACTCGCTGGAGATGACAAGAGACAAAGATCCTGCAAACTATCTTATCTGCAAGCCAGAAGATAATTTTTATAGAGGTATTATAGGAAATGTATTATTTAGTAACTAACTATATTCACACAGTGTCAGCAATATCTTCAAAACAAGAACCTGCTTAATGGTCATTTCATTTATATTTTATACATATTTGTTGCCTGTACTGAGGACAGGTTTACTTATCTTCACTTTTTCCATATTTTTTGATCTATTTAAAAATTTAGTGACAAATGTTGGCTTATTGGTGACATTTTTTTATGAGTTAGTGTTTGATTTTAATTCTTGGGTTTCATATTAGATTCTTGACTATACTTGTGTTAGTTTCCTAGAAGCTGCACTAAATTTCTAAAAATTGGCTTAATGAAACCTTAAGTTAAAATACTGGTTTAATAGAAACTTACAGTTTAGAATTCGAGAGGTGTACAATATAGCAGGACATTATATATAATGCAGCTTTCCTGCTTATGGCTCTTAGAGGAGAGCCCTTTGTTGCATCTTCTATCATCTAATGTTTGTTAGTGATCCTTTTTTGGTAGAGTAAGAACCCAATTTTCCATTTCTTGTCAACCCCCACCCCCAGTCCTGAATCTCTAGCCTCCATCTACATCTGCTGCCTGGTCCTGCCCTCAGCTGCTGAAGAATATCCCGGCCTCAGCTTGCTTGCTTGCTAAATCACCAACTGCATGTGGTTCTGGCCTTTATAAACCCTGCCCCATTAGAGGTAGCTGCTGCTCTTAGTTCTGAGGTAATCCAGGACAAGGCAGTTGCTGGCTGGCTAATAAAACTATTTTGTCACCCTTGTCCTTCTCCGTGGATTTTTCGACTCTGAGGTCATTTCAGTAGATGCATCATTGTAGTCTCATGGTTATCTTCTCTGGCTTTGTGTCTTTATCTCCTTCTTTACAGCCGAAGTCATGTCTTTCTTCAGATTTTCCTTTTTAATAAGGACATCAGCCGTAGGTATTAAGGAGCATCTTAATAACATCATTTTTAACTCAAAAGATGTAATTTCCATGCAAGTTGCCTACTGGGGGTTAGAGCTTTGACATCTTTTTTGAAGGGGCTACAGAATTTAATTTGTAAAAAATGTAATCTGTAACAATGTTAGTTATGTAATCTCTTAATTGTAGTATTTTGTGAGTCATTATGTATGATTATTTCAGAATATTGAAGTGTAACTACCATCTTTTCAGTTTGTGGCATTGCTTATGTTTTAAATGTTTGTCTTTATTTGAGGTCTTTATAATCTTCATCTAATGAGCCCTAGAATCTCATCAACATTAAATCTATTCTTTATTTTTATCTTTATGCCAAAATACCCATTCTCAGTTTTCATTTTCTGTCTTATGTGTATTTGGCAGAATGTTGAAAATTTTATTTGCCTACTGCAAGAAAGATGTTAATTTTTGATGTTTTTCCTCATTCAGTTTGCATTCTTTAGGTACAGTGTTCATTATCAGACATAGACATGACATGTCCACTGTCTCTTAATGATATGTGTGGGTATTTTGACCTGGCAAGCCTGTAGATATGGTTTAACTTTATTTAAATTTACTTAGTTGCTCAGGATATTAATTGTGAGTTTTCTGATGTCTAGGTATATTACAAATATATTGTCAGAGAGAATCAGTGACATTTAGAAGGAATAGATTGCATGTTTAGTTTTTTTTTCCTTTAATTATTTTCATCCTACTTTCAGAATATCATTGTTAAACCAAAGGAACTGCAGAAAGCCAAATAAGCATGTTTTTTCAGCTATTTTGAATGAAGAGCTGTTTAAACTGAAAAATATCAGAAATATATGATCTCATTTAAGAAGTACACTGAGGCTGAGGCCAGAGGGTGAAGAGTTTTGAGGCCAGCCTGAGAGAGATCATATCTCAAACAACAGTAGCAAAAGAGTACATGACAGGTTTTTATTTCTGGAACTATGTGCCAGATTTCTGAAGTTTTTTAAGGTGATTCGTTCTACGGATACTAATTTAGATACCTCTTTGTATATGTGATTAAGGTTTTACCAGATTTCTACTATATCAAATGATAATAAATTAGCCCATAATAATGAATTGGGTGCTTTTGAAAATTCTTGTACTTTTCCTTCTTTTGTTAGTGATCTTTTTCAGTTTTTAAGTACTGATTTTCCATCAGGCATATATGGATGTGTAATCTTATTCAGAATTAGTTAAGGTTTTTAAATTCAAATTTATTTTTTATGTAACTTAAACATTTCTAGATGAATACTTTTTGGCTTTTGTTATTTGAGACCTTGTCTCTGAGTAGAAGCTGATTTCTTTACGTTAAATGAATATTGTCATGGTCCTTATTAGGACCTTGGCACATTAGTTTGACAATTTAAATATGCTAGGTCTTGTTTATAACACTTCAGTGTGGGAGAAGTATACATTAAAACTGTCTCATTTCAAGTAAATAAAGTTTTTGAAACGTCTGAATATTATTTATTTTAAAGGTATTGCTATTAAGGAATCCGCAAAAGTAGGTGATCAAGCTCAGAGGAGAGTGATGAAAGGTGTTGATGACCTAGACTTTTTCATTGGTGATGAAGCAATAGAAAAACCTACATATGCAACAAAGGTATGTTTCTGTGTTTTAATAAATAACATTTCCGTTCAAAAAGTTTGTTCAATGATTGGGCCATCTGAGACTTTAATACTACTCTATGTTAACTATAGGAATTTCTTCTCTGTGGCTTTTACTTGCCTCAAGAACAGGAAACATTTTAACCTATTTAAGTGAATTACTTTTCCATACCCAGTAGATCTCAAGGCCCTCAGTGGGATTTTCGTTCTGTCATCTCTACATTGCCACATCTAGAGAAACTCTTATCTCTTTATTAAAACCCATTTCATTTGTCTACATTTTGAAACTAATACCACTTAGAAACAGTGTCTTTCCCCTTTTCTTTTTACTTATGTTGCATCTGTCTTTTTCATTAAGACATGGTTTATCGGGGTTTAAACTCAGGACCTTGTGTTCTTGCTTGTCTTGGCTTAAGGCTGGTGCTCTAGTATGTAGGTCTAGTATGTAGGTTTGTATAATATTTGTGACCATATGGCAGTTTAAAAGCAAATTTAGTAACACAGCTTTTTTTTCTGCCTTTCATCTGGGCATTATAAGTGTGTGTGTGTGTGTGTGTGTGTGTGTGTGTGTATGTGTGTGTGCACGCGTGTGCGTGGCGTGCGTGCGTGTGTGCGCGTGCGTGCGTGTGTGTGCACACGCTACTCCTAGCACTTGAACTCTGGACCTGAGAACTTTTCCTGATCTTTTTTGCTTGAGGCTAATGCTCTACCACTTGAACCATAAGTATACTTGCAGCATTTTGGTGATAATTGGAGATAAAGAGTCTCATGGACTTTCTTACTCAGGCTGGCTTCAGTGATCTTTGGATCTCTGCCTCCCGAGTAGCTAGGATTATAGGTGTGAGCCAAGGCATTGGTTTTGTCTTATTTTTTATATTTTCTTCCTCTTGTACTTCTTTTTTTCCCTTTTCTCATAATTTACTCATTAATGAACAACTATTAAGTGACCAACTAGTACTAAGTGCTATAAGAATATAGTCATAAATAAGTAAAATGGCTTTTCTGATTTTTTTTATTCCTATCTTCTGACTTCAGCAATTCAGCTATTGCTTTATTTTCCTCTTTGTTGTTCATGCTAAACTTCTGAATTTCAAATCATTTGCTCTTCGTTTAATCCAATTGTAATAAACTTATTTGTTCTTGATTTGTCTTTCATAGGTTTACTCTGTTGATTCTCTTGCTTTGAAATTTTCTTTCCTATTGTTACTGATTCCTCCTTTTTTCCTCCTTAAGTGTTAATATTACCTAAGTGCTGTCCTCATATTGCTTTTATTCTTCCTTTCTGTCCTTTTTCCTTTCTGGGTTGGTACTAGGGCCTTGTTCATTTAGGCAATCTATCACTGACTTGTATCTTTAGTCCAACTGTTATATTGTTTTCTTAAAGACTTTCTCTATCAGGGAGAGGGAGCCTTTTTTCTCCAAAGGGCCATTTGGATATTTATAACATTGACTTGGGCCCTACAAAATAATCACTGTAGGCAGGTACCAATGATTTCCTTAGCCTTATGTGGCCTCAGCAGACTTGATTTTTAGATTGTCTCATCTCCTTATCTAGAAGATCTTTCTACACCCCTTGCCCCCAACCCTCAGCACATATCTTTTTTCATAATTCCAGTATTTTGTTTTTTTTGTACTATTCAGTGTTTGTATTTTTTCTATTATTTCTCCTCACTTTACCTCATCTCAACTAAATAAGCAGATAGATAAATTAGCAAATAAATTGTGAGAGCCCTAGAAAACCAAGAACATTGCTTCTTTTAACACCAGTGTAGGTAAGACTTTCTCAGTTAAACCTTCCCATTTTTCTTCACAAGCCCTTTTGGTCATCGTGTTTCAGGAGCTATACTTCTTTCAAAAACTACAGAGTAATATTTGTTTGTATATACTTTCACTAAGAGAGTAGGTATCTGTGTCCTTAGTAGTAGTGCCAGTAGTTTGCATTTGGTTCATAGTAATAATTAATGAATGGATAATTCATACTTAGAACATTTAAATTTGTATTTTTCTTTATGATAAAATAAATGATATATTTATTTTCTTCCTTAAACTGGGAGTAGAAGTCATTTTATAATTCCTAGAAATGGTCAAGGAGGCTAGAGTAGGAAGTAAGTAATAATAGGGACTAAAACTGCAAAGTATCCCTTTGTTTATTCATTCTGCCATGGGTATTAAATATGTATTATGTTTGTGGAACTATATTCTATTACAGAAGATCACCAGTTTGCTCAGTGTCTTTGATATCTGAGCAACATTTTCATTGGGCTACCTACATTTAAAATTTTTCTATCTATCTAATGAACATTTCTGTTCATTAAGTAACTAGCTTCAAGCACTGCAGTATCCTCTGTGGAAAAAAAAAAAACAACCCTTAAATTGAACAGATATTTTTCTTTGCTGTTAAACAATTACCATTAGCATGCTGATTACCTGTTATTAGGTGGACTGTACAATTGCTCAAACAAGAATCAGATTGGACATTGTCACCTTCTCTCTCTCTCTTTCTTCCTCCCCTTCCCTCTGTCTATCTATTGAACATTTCTGTTCATTAAGTAGAGGATACTGAAAAAAAACCCTTAAATTGAAGAGGATATTTTTCTTTGCTGTTAAACAATTACTATCAGCATGCTGATTACCTGTTATTAGGTACTGTACAATTGCTCAAACATGAATCAGATTGAATGTTGTCACCTCTGTCTTGTTTTACATGGATTTTGTTTTGTTTGTACTTATATCCATCAAAATAGCTTACATTCCAGATTTTCAAACAAATGTCATTTAAAGTATTATAATGTGATTTATAGTTGAAGCTGATCTTTTAAGCTAGTACATCATGTAGTGTCTAATTGATGTTGAGTATCTCTTACGATAGAAATTAAACTCAGATTTTAAATACCTTGTAATATTCTTATGAATTTGCTATAATAAACTGAGGTGCCCTTAAACAGTTTTTAATGTGATTCTTTACAAAGATACCTTCCTTAAAAATTGTACATGCTTGATTTTAATGATTATTGTAGATATGTATTTAGCAAGTGTGTTTTATTTACTTTTGGTTTGTTGCATTATTTTGAGGCCAGGACTACCTATGTTCCAGGCACTTGTGGGCTCAAGCAGTCTTGCTGCTTCACTTCCCTAGTAGGTGGGACCATGGGCCTGTGCTACTACATCCCCTACCAAGTGTGTTTTACATATTAGGCTGCATAGTTGGAGTATTATTAAATTGAAAATTAAGGAAATTATTATACACTATGATTTTCATAGTCTTCATTTTAAATGAACTCAAATTTTCTATTTTTTAATTCTAAAAAATCTGTTTTATATTGACCTTTCATGTAAATGTTACAGTTTGTTTCATTTTGAGGTAATCATCTTAGGTTTTTCTCTGTAGCACCCAAATAAACACATTAGAAATAATTCTTTTATAAAAATTTTAGTATGCATCCCCTACAATGATATATAATATCATTGTCAGACATAGGAAAATATAATCTCTTCTAATACATGCTATTATTCTAATAACCCTAGCTTTTATTTTTTTTAAAGTTCTTGTTTTTGTTGATATTAATTTGGGGATTTTGTTGGTGTTATTTGTTTTAATAAATAGTGGCCAATCCGTCATGGTATAGTTGAAGATTGGGACTTGATGGAAAGGTTTATGGAGCAAGTCATCTTTAAATATTTAAGGGCAGAACCTGAAGACCATTACTTTCTTTTGGTAAGTACAAATTAAAATTTTAATGGAGATTAACTTTATTTATTAAAACAAATCTTATTTTATTCTCAGAATTATCTCAAACTCATAGTCCTCCTGCCTTAGCCCTTGAGGGAGAGGATTGGAAATACATGCCACTATACTGGTGAAGAAACTTAATGAGAACATTTTTATCACATGTATTATTGCTAGAGGATACTTTATCATTTATTAAACTTTCATATGAAAGACGATTGCACAAAGTTACGTCATCTTAAGACCATCTAGTTATAGGCTGTGGTAGAGTAATAAGTTACCAGGCACTAGAGCAAAAACATTGAAGAAATGGTAATTACTATATAATTATTAAGGTAGGGGCAGTAGGTAATTTTGTTACTCAGTTTTCCTCACTGGTATAAATATGCAAGAAAACAATTCAAGGGTGGAAGATTTTGTTTTCTTTTTGCCAATCCTGGGGCTTGAACTCGGGGCCTGGGCACTGTCCCTGAGCTTCTTTAATTCAAGGATAGTATTCTACCACTTGAGTCATAGCACCACTTCTGGCTTTTTCTGTTTATGTGGTAGTGAGGACTCGAACCCAGGGCTTCATGCATGCTAGGCAAGTACTCTACCACTAAGCCACACACATTCCCAGTCCTGGGAGGAAAACTTTTGACTAATAATTTCAGAGGTTTTACTTCTAGGCCTGTGGTGTGGCATGGCAGTGTATCCTGGTGTGGGAAGCATGTGGTATAATAAAGTAGCTTACTGCACAGCATGAGGAGGTAGAGGGAGAGGAGTTAAAGGGTCTAGTTCCAATATATACTCTAAAGGCATGCCTCCAGTAATCTTCCTCAAACCAAGGCCCCAATATGAATGGAATAGATTCTACTTGTCTATGAATTCATTACTGGATTAATCTATTGGTGATGTTAGAACCCTCAAGATCCAGTCATCTCTTGAAAGTCTTATCAGATGGCAACCAAGCTTTTAATACACGAGCCTTCAGGAACTATTTTAGATCGAAATCATCATAGTAATGTTCAGAACAATGTTGAAAATCTGTGGTACTTGTTTCTTATTATTGATAAACCTGTACTAGTTTTCTTCTTTTGAATAATAAATTTCTGGTATTTTTCTTTCTTGAAATAGTCACATTTAGTTTACTTATAAAACTTTTTAATCAAAGTAATGTGTGTTCATAGTTTGAAAAGGAAAATCCCTTTGTAATACTTTGAAACAAAACAGAATTGCACTTTTGCCTTTTCATATCTTTTAACTCTTAATTATGTATTTCCTAGAGGCAACAATTTTAATTTAAAAAATTTCCCTGGTGATTATTTTATAAATTTAAATGTTTATTATGTTTTTTTTTTAAATTAGGTAACATTTATTGGCTTCCTAGTAAGAATAAATTTATTCTCTCTCACATACAAAATGCCCTCCTCCCCCCAATAAATTTTATTATGGTGACTTGTAAGTACTGCTTAACCCTAAAGTTAAAAGAACATTTCTGTGGTCACCCATATCACTGCACCTAAATTCAACAATTAACGTTTTACTAAAATTGCTTCTTTTTTTTAATAGTTTAATTTTTATATATACTTACAATATATTTCATTCAATCTCACCTTCTTTCTTATTTTCCCTTTGCTGCTTCCCTCTTCCCAAAACAATTTCATCAGGTTTGTTTTTTGCAAACCATCTGTTCTAACCATATTCATCCTCTTTCAGAATGGATCTCAAAATTATTCACTCTGTTACTTTTTTTCTTTCCCTTCTCTTTTATTGTATTCTCCTAAGTAAGTAATTCCTTAGTTGGAGTCGTGTCCTGTATTTACTCATATATATGATTATATAACTAGATATGTATGGGTATATCAATAAATATGTATGTCTTTAAGGTCTAACTTCCACATGTGAGTGAAAACATAGGATACATTTTTTTTTTTGAGCTTGGCTTATTTCAATATGTCTTCTACTTATATCCATTTTCTTGCAGATGACATGATTTCATTTTTTTTTATGGCTGTGTGATATATGATAGTATGTATATACAGTTATTTTCTTTATTCATTTATTTGGCTGAGTCCAGTTTAGATATTGTGAACAGAACTGAAATGAGCCTAGTTAATGCAGATGTATTTGGAGTGTGTTGATTCACTCTCTTTCAGTTGTGTATCCAGTAATGGTATTGTGGAATCATAAGCAAGGTATATTTTGAGTCTTTGAAGAAATGAACTCCATACTGATTTCCATTATAGTTGTTCTAGTTTATATTCCTACCTACAGTGTATGAGGGTTTTTTTCTTCCCCACCCCCATTATCACCAGCATTTATTGTTGTTTGCCATTTTCATGGCTATCATTCTAACTGGAGTGAGATAGAATCTTTTTTTGTTTTTTTTTTTGTTGGTTGTGGAGCTTGAACTCTGGGCCTGGGTGCTGTCCCTGAGCTCTTCAGCTCATGGCGAGCACTCTACCACTTGAGCCACAGTGCCACTTCTGGTTTTCTGGTGGTTAATTGGAGATAAGAGATTTATGGACTCTTCTCGACTGTGCTGGCTTTGAACCATGATCCTCAGATCTCAGCCTCCTGAGTAGCTAGGATTACAGGCACGAGCCAACAGATAGATATGGCTGAGAATATTGAACATTGTTTTATATATTTATTAGCCATATGTATTTCTTTTTGTGAAAACTTCAGTTTACTTATCCATTTATTAGATGGATTATTTGTTTTCACTGTTTAGTTTTTAGAGTTCTTCATGGTTTATTTATTTTTTTTTGTTTTTTTTTTGGGGGGGGTCCGGTCATGGGGCCTGAACTCTGGTCCTGGGCGCTGTCCCTCAGCTCTTCAGCTCAAGGCTAGCACTCTACCACTTGAGCCACAGAGCCACTTCCGGCTTTTTTCTTTTTGCTTATGTGGTGCTGAGGAATTGAACCCAGGGCCTCAGGCATGCAAGGCAAGCGCTCTACCACTGTGCCACCTTCCTAGCCCTCTTCATGGTTTAGATAGTAATCCTTCCTCTGTTGAATAGCTGGTCAAGGTTTTCTCCCATTCTATGGGTTGACTCTTGGTTTTTACAATGCAGAAACTGTTTAATTTGATATAGTCCCATTTGTCAGTTCGCTTCCATCATCTTGGCAGCAATAGTCCTGTTCAGAAAGTAATCACCAGTGCCTATAAATTCAACAGTTAACATTTTACTGTAATTACTTTCTGATATCTATCATTTTTTTTTTTTTGGTACAGGGTTTTGACGTAGGCTCCTTCCTTTTGCTTGGCTTTTTTGGCTCATGGCTAGCAGACTTGTCTACCTGGCCTGGCTTTGAACTGAGAGCATTAGATTTCAGTTTCACCCTTGTGAGTAGCTAGGATTATTCATGTGAGCCTCCAGTGCCTGGCTCCATCTTGTTTTTGAATGACTTGAAAATGAATTGCAGATAGGAGTCATTTTTACACCCAGTGGCATGTGTATCATCAACTAGAGTTTATTTTTTTTCCTCCTTGTCTCTTCTTTTCTTCTCCCTCCCTTCACATTTATTATTGATGTTTATTTCATATAAAAGTGTGATACAGGAATCCAATTCTTTTTATATGAATAACTTTTACACATGTATAGGTATGCTTTAATTATAGTTTTATTTAGTCTTTGTGTCTATATTTGTGCTTGGAAATGCAGCTCTTTTTAGATAACATTTGCAGGAATTCATTTCTAATTTAGAAATTGCCTATAAAATTATCAGGATGATCTGATGTTATCTAACCAAAATGTTACTTAATTCAATAGACTGAACCTCCATTGAATACTCCAGAAAACAGGGAATATACTGCTGAAATAATGTTTGAGTCTTTCAATGTTCCTGGCTTGTACATTGCTGTGCAGGTAAATAAGTCCTACCTGTTTACACTTAACCTACAATTTAATTTGCTCAGGTTCTTTTGTCTCTGTCTGTTTTGATAGACTTATCTTTAGGTATATAAGATCACTCATTGCTCTTTGTGTCTTGTATATCATAAATACTTGTAAAATTTTGTTATGCCTAACGTGTACTAGTTATTCCACCTAAATGAAACAGCTACTATTCTACCCATGAGGGTTAGAGCTTTTATTAAAACTATAGCAAGTGTAATATCTGACAATAAAAATACTTTGTATTAATGATTCCTACTAATTACACTTCTAATTTTTATGTAAGGGACAAAAAACTTATTTATAGTGAGTCAAAGGCTCTTTGACTTGAGATCAGACAGTTTTATTTTTTAATTTCAGTAGGCAATACCAGTAGGTGATATATTTTTAATATATATATTTTTTATTGTAAAGATACTATACAGAGGGGTTACAGTTACATGAGTAAGGTAATGAGTACATTTTCTACCGAGCATTGTTATCCCCTCTTTTGTTTTTCCCCTATTCCTTCCCTCCCCGCAACTGTTTTCTCTCCCCCCACCCCAACCAAGTTGTAAAGTTCGTTTTCAACATAGTGTCTTGTATATCTCATTGTTACAATGGGTCAACCTGTATCCTTGTTTCAGCATTTTGTTATTTCCCTTCTCCTTCCCAAATTAGAAAAATGTATATTCAAGATGCAGGGCATCAGAATTAAATGCAGTGAAAATGGGGGAAAGAACATACAAAAAAAATTATCAACTACTCTAGCCATAAAAGAAATGCAAATCAAAACAACATTGAGATACCACCTCACTCCAGTTAGAATCAAGAACTCTAATAACAGATGCTGGAGGAGATGTGGACAGAAGGGAACCTTACTGCATTGTTGGTGGGAATGTAAACTTGTCCAACCACTTTGGAAAGCAGTATGGAGGTTCCTCAAAAGACTCTACATAGAGCTCCCCTATGACCCAGCAATCCCACTTTTGGGCATTTACTCAGATGATCACAAACAATCCCACATTAAAGCTACCAGCACAACTATGTTTATTGCAGCATTATTTACCATAGCTAAGATACGGAACCAATCCAGATGCCCCTCAGTAGATGAATGGATCAAGAAAATGTGGTATATATATACAATGGAATTCTATGCCTCCATCAGAAAGAATGACATCTCCCCATTTGTTAGGAAATAGAAAGACTTGGAAAAAATTATATGAAGTGAAGTAAGCCAGGCCCAAAGAAACATAGGTCCATGGTTTCCCGTATTTGCAATAACTAGTTTATGTCTGAGTCAAGCAGAAAAGGTCAGATAAGTTGATGTTAGGGGAATGAACCCCAAGATAAGTATTCAAATTTTTTTTTCCTTTCATGCGATTGTTTCTAACATATTTATAAGATGATTTCTTTGTTGCTTTGTATGTCCCCCCCCACCCCCCACGGTATAACCCATGCTTTCACTGTATTTGATGTTGGTAGAATTTGTGGAGGGGAAGGGCAAAAACAAATTGTTTAGGGATACAGGTGGACCCATTGCAACAAGGAGATGTACAAGTTGTTATGTCGAAAAACGAACTTTACAACTTTGGTGGGGGTTGGGGGGAGGATCTGATCGGGGGAGGAGGGGAGGATGGGAAGGGATGGGAAGGGGAAACAGAGGAGGCAACAATGCTTGATAAGAAATGTACTTATTACCTTGCTCATGTAATTGTAACTCCTCTGTACGGTATTCTCTCAATTAAAAAAAAAAGGAAATTCAAATTTGAAAATAAAATCACATAGTACATTAAAAACAATAGTGACAAAGATAAAACCTCTGTGTCCCTATTTTGGGGTTCATTTCGCTTAACATCATCTTATATGGTCATATGTACATAGCTTTAGAGCTTTTCTGCTTGTCTGGTAAGATTATCCTAGACATATACCAGTTATTGGAAATAAGAGAAACCATGGGACCTATGTGTCTTTGGGTCTGGCTTGCTTTACTTAATATAATTTTTTTCCAAGTCTTTCCATTTCCTCACCAGTAGGTGATACTTTATGGAATGACTATTTTAGTTTTTGGACCAAAAAGCTTTAACATATCTAATGCTACCTAAAATTTATTGTGTTTCCTTTTAAATGTTAGTCAAAATATTTGATAAACTTTATAGAAAGTAATTCCATCTCAAGTTGGAGGTCTTTTTTAGTTCTGAGCTCTAATAAAGTGGAGTTAGAGGAGATTCATTAAATTTTACTTTAGAATTTTGTATCTCATCTTTATACTAATATGCTATATATAATGAAGTTTATACTTGTTAAAAGTTTTTCATGAGAATTAGGAAAAAACAGTTTTTCCTTATTCTTAAGTAATAGGAAAATATTGTAAGAGCTTTAAAAATACTTTTACATTTTTATTAGTTTAGATAATAATGTAGTCATTCTTTTAAAATGATCCTAGGTTAAAACAGTGACCTTGTAGGTATCTTTTAGCAGTTACACTGCAGGTAGGTAAGATAAGGCCCATTTATGTCTGTTTTCAGTTATTAGCTATATGCCTTTTTTGAATCTTGGATTATAAGAAATTAGTTTTCAGATGCATGCTGATTGCTCATATCTGTAATATATTTGAGGATGATGATTCGAAGATAGCCCAAGCAGACAAATCCATTTCCAAAAGTAACTGGCAAAAAGCTGGACTTTGAGGTATGGCTCAAATAGTAGAGTGCCAGCTAATCAAGCAAGCTGAGCAAATATAAGGCCCTGAGTGTAAACCTTGGTATTGGGGGGTAAAATAAACAACCCCCCCAATCCAAAAAAAAACCCTGTATCAATTTTTTAATAATGAAAAATACTTTTAGAGAATAATTGAGTATTGTCTGTGCCAAGATTTCTTAATGGTATTTTATAAGTTTTACGTCCTAATTAAGTGATAGTATTTTGAAGTGTGCCAATGGTCATTTCAGCTAAAGAACTTGTTACATAGTTCCAAATGCTTGTTGTATTTAAAAATATTAAATCTAACTTTTAAAAGAATGATGCTTATTTATTGACTAATTTTGGTGGTGGTATACTTTTTTTTTTAATTTAATTTAATTTTATTTGTGAACATACTGTACAGAGGGGTTACAATTGCATGGGCAGGATAATGCGTACATTTCTTACCAAGCATTGCAGCCTCCTCCTTTGCCCCCAATCCCAATCCTTCTCCTTCCCCCGCCCCCCCCACACCGACGTTGTAAAGCTTGTTTTGGACATGACAACTTGTACTTCTCATTGTTGCAAGAGGTCCACCTGTATCCTTAAACAACTGGTTTTTCCCCATCTCCTCCACAAGTTATACTGACAACAAATACAATAAAAGCAGGGGTTATACTGTGGGGGAGGGACATACAAAGCAACAAAGAGATAATCTTATAAATGCGTTAGAAACACATGCATGAAAGAAAAAAACATTAAAATACATATCTAAGGGTTCATTTTCCTGACATCACATTATCTGACCTTTTCTGCTTGACTCATACATATACTAGATATTGCAAATAAGGGAAACCATGGGACCTATGTTTCTTTGGGCCTGGCTTACTTCACTTAATATAATTTTTTCCAAGTTTTTCCATTTCCTAACAAATGGGGCAATGTCATTCTTTCTGATGGAGGCATAGAATTCCATTGTGTATATATACCACATTTTCTTGATCCATTCATCTACTGAGGGGCATCTGGATTGGTTCCGTATCTTAGCTATGGTAAATAATGCTGCAATAAACATAGTTGTGCTGGTAGCTTTAGTGTGGTCTTGTTTGTAAACATTTGGGTAAATGCCCAGAAGTGGGATTGCTGGGTCATAGGGGAGTTCTATGTGAAGTCTTTTGAGGAACCTCCATATTGCTTTCCAAAGTGGTTGAACAAGTTTACATTCCCAGGTGGTGGTATACTTTTTACTTTTAGTTTGTTATAAGCCAGCCCATGTGAACTAAGTTCTGGCAGGTAAGAGCTATTAATATTTCTTGTTGTTCTTCCTCACGTTTTTGGTGTTAGCAGAAAAGTGGTCCCCAGTAAAATCTGTGAAGTTTATAAATATGGAGAAACAAATATGTTTTCTTTAATAAGATGTAGAAAGTAAGCAACTTTATTGAATTATGTGAAATTTATTTTGTGTATTTTTATCCTGTAAGTTCTTTATGTAAAATTGAATAAAGCACTTTGTTCTTATATTTGTTTCTTATTTCTTTTTGTTCAAGGCTGTGCTTGCTTTAGCTGCATCCTGGACCTCAAGACAAGTAGGGGAACGGACGTTGACTGGTACGGTAATAGACAGTGGAGATGGTGTCACTCATGTCATTCCTGTGGTAAGAAATTTTTTTAAATTATTAAACAGAAGGTAACACACCGAATTCAGTTGAAATTGCATGAATTAATACTACATTTAAAATTCGTTGTAATTATTATTTTGTCTTTTTTGCTTTTTTTTGGGGGATGGGGTTGCTAATACAGGAACCTGAACTAAGGGCCTGGGTCTTTTTCACTCATGGCTTTTTATTTATCATTTGAGCCACTTCTGGGTATTTTTGATATTTAATTAGAGGTAAGAGTTTCAGGGACTTTCCTGCCCAGGCTGGCTTCAAATCACAATCCTCAGTTCTTATCTTCCTGCAAAGCTAAGATTATAGGCTTGAGCCATTGGCACCCAGTCAAATTGTTAACATTGTATAAATGAATTCCAAAGTATACCTTTTGTTGTGGGTTTATGTTTTAATTAGGAAAATGATGATTTATACCTAGACATACAGTTTTATTAACTATGAAATTCACTTTACCAGTTGAGTTGGGTATATGTGATTGTGTGTGCATCATAATTAAGAGATTTCAGAGTGGTCTAAAGACTTAACTGTGTAGCACATGTAGTATAATTACTGTCACTACTATCTTGTATTAACTGTAGTACATGAACTTTAGTAAGGTTTGAATTTCTATTTTACCCAATAAAAAGCTCAACAAACTGAGCATTTAGTAAAACTGAGTATTTGGTAAGGCATATTAAGAAAAATGCATTAGATTAGATTGTCTGAAATACTGTTTGTCTGTCAAGGCTTTTGGTTTCTTAATAACATGTTAATTTTCTTGTTATGCCTGATGGATTCAAAGCTATTAATAGATTTTATATTCATTAGGTGGGAAGATAATGTACATATTTACATCAATTTGAAGGGCTATTTAAACACTCAGATTGAATGAAATTTAAGGAATGAAATAATTTGAACTTTTATTCATACTCTTACTTGTAGCTTAATGAATCAAACTGTTGAGGATAACATTCCCAGGATGACTGCTTTTGGGTTACATTCCTGATCCCTTCCTATCCATTTGACATCTGATGTGTCATAGTAGTTATTAATATTTTTTCTTTCTTTTTAAGTACTGGGAATTGAACCTAAAGCCTCGGGCTTGCTAGCCAAATGCTCTGCCTCTGAATTATACCTCCAGACCATAACAACTCGTATTTTTAATAGCAGTTTTATTGCAGATAATTCACATACATACAATTTGCATATTTGGAATATACAATTCATTGTTTTTGTGCTGGTCCTGGGGCTTGAATGCAGGGCCTGAGTGTTGTTGTTAAGCTTTTATGCTCAAGGCTAGTGTTCTGTCACTTGAGCCACAGCTCTACTTCTGACTTCAGGCCAACACCTTCACATCTCAACCTGCTTAAGTAGCTAGATTACAGGCATGAGCCCTTGTTGCCCAACTTGTTAGTGGTTCATTATAAACATCACTAGGCAGTTCCAGAAAAGATGGTTGTCTAGGACTGTATCTACTATTGGCTTCAGTACTCTTCTAAAGACTCACTTTGATGTTCTATGCTTGAAAACGTCTTTCACATGAATAATGAAAACATGAAATATTTCCCTTTGTGGTGTGAGCTTAGAGTTTATACTATCTACGTTCTTGAAGCCTTTTGGCTGGACGCTTGTCACTTGAATGGGCTGATTGGTTCTTTTGGGTTGTTTCCCTCATTATTGTGTAGGAGCTCCGCAAGGCCATTGGAGGGTATTCAGAGCATTTACCTTGCTTGTTTCTTCTTTATTAGGAGTATTGTCAAGTTGGTGAATGTCTAAAAACACTTATTTCATATAATTTATTCACCTTTCTCTTTGAGTTAGAGGATGAATTGAATCCTTAATATTCTTACTTGTTTTTGGTCTTTTGAGATCAACTCTGATTATCCCAAGTTGGCCTCAGACTCTTCTTAGCCCAGACTACTGAGTGCTAGAATTATAAACATGCACTGCCACCAATCCTTAGTGTTCACTCCTAGCATGTGAAGCTGTTTATAAGCTTTTTTCTTACTGAAATTTAGTTGTTAAATTACTCATTATAGTTCTGACTGATGTTGGTATATATATGTATCTGTTCTACAGAGTTAATAGCCAAGATGATAATTCACGAAATGCCTCAGGCTTGTGAATTAAAAACTTCATTAAGAAAGCAGTAACTACTTTTTAGGTTAATGATCACTTTTTTGTGTGACTATAATTTAAACTTTTTCTTAAAATCATAAAGGATTTAAAAATAATTCCCTATCTGATACAAAGTCTGTTATCTAAACCATTTGACATTTTTATAGTTTACTATTTCTTTTTTTTTGTCAGTCATGGGGCTTGAACTCTGGGCTTGGGCGCTGTCCCTGCGCTCTTCAGCTCAAGGCGAATGATCTACCGCTTGAGCCACAGCGCCACTTTGGTTTTCTAGTGATTTATTGGAGGTAAAGAGCCTCTCAGACTTTCCTACCTGGGCTGATTTTGAACTATGATCCTCAGATCTCAGCCTCCTGAGTAGCTATGATTACAGGCATGAGCCATTGGTGCCCGGCATAGTTTACTATTTCTATGTTATCTCATCTCATGGTTATAAACTATGGGAATAAATCTAAGTTGTTGGTTCTTATTCATAATTTCTATACAGTATGACAAATTCTATAATAAAATAGTTTGAGAAGGGCTGGGAAGGTAGCTCAGTGGTAGAGTGCTTGCCTTGCATGCATGAGGCCTTGGGTTCAATTCCTCAGCACCACATAAGCAGAAAAAAAAAGCCTGAAGTGGTGCTGTGGCTCAAGTGGTAGAGTGCTAGCCTTGAGCTGAAGAGCTGGGGGACAGTGCCCAGGCCCAGAGTTCAGGCCCCATGACCGGACCCACTCCCCCCCCCCAAAAAAAAAAAGTTTGAGAAAATGCAGTTAAAGGATAGAAATAAAAATTTTCTTTGATAAAGCATTTCTTGAGATGCAAATGCATTAATGAGAAAGATTCATGTTTTATGTTATAAGTTTCAAAATAATGAAAGTAAATTTGGCACCTCTTTCTCCCCTCCCAACCAGGCTGAAGGATATGTGATTGGCAGCTGTATTAAACACATTCCAATTGCAGGACGAGATATAACATATTTTATTCAACAACTGCTGAGAGATCGAGAAGTAGGAATCCCTCCAGAACAGTCCCTGGAAACTGCCAAGGCAGTAAAGGTAAATAGTAGTGATAAAACTATAATTCAGTTAAGAAATAAAATCATATGTATAAAAGTACCATGTAGAAATTTCTTAGGAGCAATATTTTCTTTTGCCAGCTAGTTATAAATAATTCCTCTTATTGATACTTGTTTTCTCTGTATGTTTTACAAGAAAATTATTTCAGAATCAGATTATCAACACTTTCTATAATCTTTCCATATTTCACACATGAGAACTTCCATAAGGATGTTTTAACAAATGAATTGATGTTTTTGTGATTATTAAAAATAATTACTATAGAATCCATGCATCTGAACTTATCATTGAACATTAATTAATTAATTAGGTTAGTCGTGGGGCTTGAACTCTAGGCCTGTGCGCTGTCCCTGCACTCTTCAGCTCAAGGTGAGAGCTCTACTACTTGAGCCACAGCACCATTTTCTAGTTTTCTATTGGTTTATTGGAGATAAGAGTCTCATGGACTTTCCTGCCTGGGCTGGCTTTGAACCTTGATCCTCAGATCTCAGCCTTCTGAGTAGCTAGGATTACAGGCATGAGCCACTGGTGCCTGGCTGATTTTTTATATTAATCAGCAGTTTTTTTTTTCTTTCTTTTTTTTTTTTTTTTGCTTATGTGGTGCTGGGGAATCAAACCCAGGGCCTCATGCATGCAAGGCAAGCACTCTGCCACTGAGCCACCTTCCCAGCCCCTAATCAGCAGTTTTTTAAAAGTATTTTTGTAATTGATTTATGGAACTATAATATACAGACAACATTTCGCTCAAATGAGTATAGAGGAAAAATGTGATATCTATGTAAGATATTTCATTAATTTTTATATATATAACTATTATTTGACATTACGTTTTGAATTTGTCATTTACCAACATGACTAAAATATTTTAGTAAGTCTCAACATGTTATGAATATGTAAAAGCAAGTCTGCTCTTATAAAAAATACTCATTTGCCTCCATGTATTTATTGGAATTTTCTTTTTATTAATAGCTTAGTCACGTAGATGAACTGACTACTTTGTAAGCAGTAACGTCAAGTGACTCCCCACAATTACCACAATCTGGTAATACAAAAACTAAAAAAGTAGGGCTGGGAAGGTGGCTCAGTGGTAGAACACTTGCCTTGCATGCTTGAGGCCCTGGGTTTGATTCCTCAGCACCACATAAGCAAAAAAGAAAAAAGCCGGAAGTGGTGCTGTGACTCAAGTGGTAGAGTGCTAGCTTTGAGCTGAATTGCTGAGGGACTGTGGGCGCCCAGGCCCAGAGTTCAGGCCCCACGACCCGACTGAAAAACAAAACAATACAAAAAACTAAAAAAGTAATAGGAGCACTACAATTTGAACTTCTTTAGGAAGTTAAATATTAAAAGCAAAAATAAAAAAATTCCAAGGATTTAAACTCTAGGGTTAAACTTATAAGGGGAGAGTGATCTTCTGTCTGAAAATCACTTAAGGAGCATCATTTTCATGTAATTTCCACTTGAAAGATTTGGACAAAGAGGGTAAGTAAAATAATTGTCTTATTTTTTGCATATTCTTTCCTTTTATATCTTTTCACAATCAATAGTAATACTTGCATCTTTATTGGACAGAATTATGTGTACAGTTATGGGAAATTATGAGTATTAATCAGAATTCTCTTTAGAGACAATACAGTAGGCTATAGATATATTTATATGAAAGGGAATTTATTAGGGGAATTATCTCACATGGTTAAGCTGTTCCATAAGAGGACAGCTCCTGTAAGAGGACCGGATTCAGGTTCAATGTCTCAGTCCAAATCTGTAGACTTCAAAACCAAGAAAAGTGATGGTATCCTTTATGTCTAAGTAGGGAGCATCTGTGTCCAGGGGCAAGACCGGAAGTACATACTAGCTTTTTGAATTATATTTTTGGTGTAAACATCCACTTAGAACATATAACCAAACATGCAATAATTCACCCTTGCAGATAATAGCAAAATAGAAAGGTATATATTTTAATTCTATTTTTCTTTGTTTCATTTAGGTCAGAATTTGTGTGGTTGTGATCAGTTTTTTTTTTCATTTGTGTATATTTTCTAGAACACAAGATTCATGATTACTAAAACAGTAAAAATGTTGAGTGACTTAAATGACAGTTTTAGGAAATAACACTAAAAGAGTAGACTTGACTCTTTAATCTTCCAAATCCTAAACATGTTCATATAGGAAGTCAGGAATTATGTATAGATTATGTATTTGTAGTACACATATCCTAAAAAAATGTGTTCCACTATAGCCTCCTAATTTTATATACTAAATGTGTTTTTTTTATTTGACTCTCATTTACAGATGCTCTTTTTTACTTATAAAACAAACTAAAAATACAGATTTTGTTTCTTTGTTTGCTTTTTAAGGAGCGTTATAGTTATGTCTGCCCAGACTTAGTAAAAGAATTTAACAAGTATGACACTGATGGGGCAAAGTGGATTAAACAGTATACTGGAATCAATGCTATCTCAAAGAAAGAATTTTCTATTGATGTTGGTTATGAGAGATTCTTGGGACCAGAAATCTTTTTTCATCCAGAGGTAAGTTGTTTATTATTTTCTAATGTAATTGCTTCAAAATATTCAGAACAAAGAATTAGAATATGTTCAGAGATAATTAATATCAAACTTTGAGTTAAATTTCTCAGGAAAAAAAACTTTTTTCTTTTAAAAGAGACTAAACTCAATATTTTTATACATATGGGAAAACAAAACTATTGTCACTTTAATATTATAGCTTTTGGAGTTATACCACTGAACAGCATGGCAAAAGGAGCTCTTAATATTTATGATCCTTTAAAATATTCAAAAGGCCTTTAGTCAGGATCCCACAAGTATAAAATAGCCATTATGAAAACAATTTTCAATTGATTGTCATAAAGTTATTTACTAGTTAAACTGTCTTCTATCAATATGAAATCTTAGCAACATAAAGGCTGTATTAAATTAATATTGAGCCCCTGTGGCTCAAACCTGTAATACCAGCTACTGAGGAGGCTGAAATCTCAGGATCGCCTTTCGTCTAGAGTGGCGAGTCTGTGAGACTCTTATCTCCAATTAACTACTAAAAAGGTGGAAGTGGAGCTGTGTAGCCCAGATAGTAGAGTGCTCTCCTTGAGGGAAAAAAAGAATGCTCGGTAACAGTGACTTGGTCCTGAGTACAAGTCTCAAGACTGGCAAAATAAAAGAGAAAAACTACATTAAATTAATGGAAGACATGCTTTTAATAATGAAAATTATTCTGGTAATTTAATATCAGAAAATCAGCTTTATTGATGCAATAACAGTAAATGCTTTCTGTGCTTCTTTAGTATCAAGAACAGTTAATTTTTTGACTGTGGGTATGGCTCAAGTGGTGGATTGATTACCTGCCCACAAGTGAAAGGCCCAGAGTTCATACATCTACACCACCAAAAAAAGGGAGCACTTAATTCTTCAGTATATATTCACTTAGCAAATACCAAGGGGATATCATTTTATGATCTCAGATTAAGCAATGAGTATTCAAAGGTAAAAAAATGATTTAATCTTTCTCTTATTGAGGGCAAAGAATAAGATGTATTGTTTAAATAGGTATAGTGGCTTTAGTGCATACATGTATCTGTTAAGGGCATAAAAACAGAGAACATCTGAGTCTACTTGGGAAAACCAGAGAAATTTCTCAGAGGTAATAGTTAAATTTAGATCAGCTGAACTGTTGGATAGTTTTTTCTAGGCATGCATGTTTCTGCCAGAGTTGATGAGCTGAGCAAAGTCCTAGGACATTAGACAAGTAGATAATAGTTAGTTACAGAGGTACAGTGGAAGATAAATCCAAATCAGTATTTGTGGACTATATCATGAGGAATAAATGCACTGCTCAAGGGAGCTTGTTGGATTCCAGTTATGCAGAAATCTTCAGCATGAAAGTGACATAGATTTATGAGCAGGATTATAAAGATTATTCTGGTAGCACTTGGTTGGTTACATAGGAGGCAAATAGTTGCAGTATTTTAGATATTTTCTGTAGGGCATTGAGATGAAGGAAGGAGGTGCGAAAAAGGAGATTGAATATGATTTAGTAATTACTTCAGTGTGAAAGGAGTAAATATTAAGAATCTGGTGATTCAGAGGTGTTTATAACTTCTTCAACTTTGATGTGCTATCCAGTCAAATAAAGAATTTTGAAGATGAGGACCAGATGAGG
>NW_012267349.1:337953-341997 GCF_000151885.1 Dipodomys ordii | reverse complement strand
CACACACACACACACACACACAAGTATCTACTTGCTAAGAATACTATGAAGTAGTAATTATTGAACCATTGCTCTTAAGAAAAATTCAAAGTTAGGTTCCTTTGAGTCTTTGGTCTCATATTTTCTTAATCCTTTCAGTGCATAATTTTACTTTATATTTTATTTGGGGGAGAGGTATGTATGCACTGATGTTTATATTTCAGTCTATAAATTTATAAGACATCCAGCCATCCTTTTAGGTGTTGTTTAGAAATATTAGGCAGCCCTTCAGCACTATGCTTAGAAGCTATTTTAAATAGCAAAATCACCAACAATAAAAATGTTAGAGTGAATCAACAGAGAAAAGGATGCTGGTTTACAGAATGATAGCTGAAATAAAGTGGTACCTTGTTCACTTCAACTGGAAATTGTATATTGGTAGACTTACACTTTGCTGCTTCTACACATGTGCATTTGCACGAATGATTGTTCAGATATTTCATACATTGATTTTGGGGTTTCACATTTTAGCAGGTAGTCTTACTTTGCAAATATAGTCTTAAGTAATAATAATCTGTACAACATTTATCCTTTTTAATCCCTTTTGATGAGCTCAGTGGTTGCTTTTACTGTATAGGCAGGTCTAGAGTGAATCAGTTTTCTATGTATAGTACATGTGCAGGAGTTCCTTCAAATATTTTTTCAAAGAAGTAGACTTACTAGCAGGCGTATTTAGGTTGTTATTAGCTTTTACCAAATTGTTTTCCAAACAGTATTGATGTATATATTCTTTATGAGTTTATGAGTTCCTAATTACTCAGATTTTGCCATGTCATAGTATTCTTATGTTTGGCTTTTCATGTTTGTTCTTCCTATAGTTACAAAATACTGTATATTATCATTAATTATTTGAGATTCTTGAAATCTGTTTTCAAGAGCTTTGATTGAATCTGTTAAGTAAGGATCCGAGTTTACTGCTTTTCAAAGTACTTTCAAATTGTAAATGTTTTTTAACATTTTATTGTTGTGATATTCAAGTCAGTAACCAGTTCTCTGCCATGAATCCAAATTAATTTATTTTTCAGTTTGCTAATCCAGACTTTACACAACCTATCTCAGAAGTTGTAGATGAAGTAATTCAGAATTGTCCTATTGATGTCAGACGTCCTCTCTACAAGGTTAGTATTTTTAAAACATATACATACATATACAAGGTCATATATGTATGTATATATATATGTATATGTATATTTACATATGCACATATATACTTGTATAAATGTATACATATGCATACATTTATATATATATACATTTATATATATATTACATGTATATATCTGTATGTACATTTATATATATATTACATGTATATATCTGTATGTACATTTATATATATATATTACATGTATATATCTGTATGTACATTTGTATATATGCATACTATGTATACATATATGTGTATATTTATTTATACACATATATGTATACATGCAACTAACAATTAAGAACACCAAATGTATTAAGAAAGGAAGAATATTTCCCCATAGAGAACATGCTTTTGGTGCCTGAGCTTTATTGAGGCCTAAGGGGAAGCTTTTGAAGAGAGAGCCTTTTAGTAATTCATTGAGACAATTTGGGGCCTTTTATCAATTCTATCTCTGGAAATCTTACAATCCTACCTTAGTACTTTTGTGACATGCTTTTAACATCTGGTTTTGCCCTTATTTGACTGTTTCCATTTTGGGACCATCTTTTACTTTAAGATAAAACTGTTTTACCATGTAAAACCTTTTTTGTGTGTGCCAGTCCTGGTACTTGAATTCAGGGCCTGGCACTGTCTCTGAGCTTCTTTTTCTCATTGCTACCACTGTACCATTTGAGCCACAGTTTCACTTCTGGTTTTTGGTAGTTTTTGGAAGGTAAGAGTCTTACAGACTTTCTTGGCTAGGCTGGCTTCGAACTACAATACTCAGATCTCAGCCTTCTGACTAGCTGGGATTACAACCTTTTTATTTAGAAAATGTTCTCTGTCTCCTCATGATCTCACATACTTGATAAAATGTACTTCAGCTTCAACCCTAACACAATTCTTATGCCATGCTTTTGTTCACCTACTAGTTTTACCTTTGCCTGCGCAGGCTGTTTCTATTTTAGAACAGTATCAAGACCATGTTTTTTACATGTTATTTTCTATCCATTGTTTAATATTAATTGCATGTTTTTTATTCTAGTATTATTTATCTATAGATTTTCTTTTCTTTTTAAATAAAAGATTATACTTATTTACTTTTCTCCACTAATACAGAATATTGTCCTCTCTGGAGGTTCAACCATGTTCAGAGACTTTGGACGTCGGTTGCAAAGAGATTTGAAAAGAACTGTAGATGCCAGGCTGAAATTAAGTGAGGAACTGAGTGGCGGTAGATTGAAGGTTGGTTTTCTCAATTATTGCTGAGAAAGTTGAAGGTGTCTTGATTATTGCTGGAATGAGAAATGTTTGTCAACTTGTTCTTAGGAAAATAAGAATTTATCAGACACTAAATGAAAAGTGATCAATGCTATAGATTTTCTTGTCTGATACTTTGGCTCATTGGATTATTTTTGTATAGAGTCTATATTTCTGAAAAGCTGTATTTTTTATTTGTTTTTTGTTACTGAGGTTTGAACAAGAGGCCTTGTGCTTCCTAAGCAAGTATTGTACCATTTGAGCTATACCTCAACCCTGGAAAAGAAATCTTGATTGGTAGTTGTGAGAAATATTTTGAAAAAACAAAAAACCCACAAAACTGTCACAGATAATTTTAGAGTATTTCTTTACTCCAGCAAGAAAATTTATTGTGGATGCTTGAAATTTTAAATACCATTATAGCAAGAAAACAATGCTGAGAGACATCCTGATAGTTTGCTTTCACAAGCCAATAGCAGTTCTTACCACATAGCGGGCTCATATTATACAAATTGGTGTTTTTCCCAGATAACCATTCTTTCACAAGATGCTAGACTGTTGAGCTAGATGCCAAAAACAATGCATTAATTCTTAAATGTGTATTTTCTATATTTATGAGACACATTTTTAGTAATTTTTTTGCCGTTCTTACTAAATATTGAAGCAAATATCAATTCAGAGGATAAGTTGCCAAATAAACATATCTCATTTTACTTTGAAATCACTAATGAGGGCTCATTCTCACCCTACCACAATCATTAAATTACTCAAAAGTACATAAAATACTGCTTGGTTTGTGTTGAAAATGTTAAATGACTGTTTTCTGTACCTAGACTTTGGCCTAAATAATAAACCTATGCCTTGAAATATAGCTTATGTTTTGTTTTAAACTCTCACATAATACTATTTCTTTACTGTTCAATCAATCTGGTCATGTACTTGTTCTCAACTAACCCAGTCATTCATTCATCCAGTCATCCACATAGCTACCAGTATATGTATTGATGTAAAATAAATAGTATAATAAAAGGTAGTTTTAGATTGTCTATATTGGGAATCATACAAATTACATTGGTTGGGTGAACATAGTTCAACTATAAACCTGAAGTATATTTGTTTGATGGAAAACCAAAGAAAGGATCCAATCCAGGATCATATAGTGCATATAATTGTTGTGGCTCTCTGTATGTAATAATTGCTAAGCTTTTTGTTTTCCTTTATGATGTTAACATTTTTGAAAAGTATAAGCCATTTATTTTATAGAAGGCTTCCCAGTTTGAGTTTATTGGATATTTTCCTATGATTAATTTCAATGTATGTACTTTGATAGTAATACCACAGAGATTATGCATCATTTTAGTGCTTTCTGTTAGTGAACTCATGAAATGATTTGTCCTATGCTAACTTTGATTATTTGGTGAAAGTTGTTGCTGTCAGGTAGTTATTTTTTTCCTTTGTATTTAATATGAATCTTGTAGGGGGTCACTTTCAGACTACCCAACTGTCTCTATTTCTCAACAAATTTGCAAGCGCCAGTTTTAACATCTATTGCTGTTCTTTCCTAATATACTGAAGTAGTTGCCAGATGGAATCTGAGATTTCATAGTTTCTTTTTT
>NW_012267349.1:322935-333313 GCF_000151885.1 Dipodomys ordii | reverse complement strand
AAAAAAAGTATTTGTATTATCTTTACTTGTACAGAGGAGTTGCCATTCAACAAAGCAGTTTATGAATATAATGTGTCTTGATCAATGTCATCATTTTTTATTGGTATTACAAAGATGGTACAGAAGGGATACAGTTACCTAAATCAGGTAAATAGTCTTTCTTTTTGGACAATGTCACTCCCCTTGCTCTCCTACTGACATACAAATTGTATAGCTCATTTTCATCATTGGTGCCTAGTGAACGCACTGTCTCTAGTGAATACAGTTTCTATTTCCTGGAGTCAATTTTGATACATATTTTGTATGATCAGATGCACATAGGCATTGTGTCATTGTGCCACTGTCCTACAACCCTGTAATGATTAACACTTTTTATAGAGCTGCCTTATGTAATCTTTATAGTTACAATGTATTTGAACATAATTCATTCTCCATCTTTCCTTCTCCCTTTCTCCTTATCCCCCAGATTGTCCCATAGTTAGATGTTCTACACTTGTTTGCATGCATATGTGTTTGTGGGTTTGTGAGGAGGTGGGTGGGTGGTTATGTATATAGGTATATATCCATCCATGTGTGTGTGTGTGTATATATATATATATATATATATATATATATATGAATGAAAAATTAATATATATCTTTAGGGTCTAGCTTCCACCAAGTGAGTGAAAACATGATACTTGGCCTTTTGAACTTGGCTTAGTGTCAGCATGATGTTCTCCAATTCCATCATTTTCCCTGAAAATAACAATTGTATTTTTCTTTATGGCATTTTCTTTACTGTTCACTGTTGTTGGGCACTTGAGCTAATTCCACAGTTTTAGCTAATTGTGAACAGCACTGTAAAAAAACATGCAGATATCTTTCTTGTATGTTATACTCCCAGATATGTCCTGAGAGCAGAGTCATTAAGGTAGGACCAGTTTTTGTTTTAGGAGAAACCTGCATGGTGATTCCCTTAGTGGTGGTACTGTTTGCTTTCCCACTAAGATTGTATGAGAGGTCCTTTTTCCTTTGCAGCTTCAACAGTATTTGTTGTTTTCTCGATGGCATTCTGACTGAAGTATGATGGAATTTTTTTTTCTTTTTTGGTTGTGGGGCTTGAACTATAGGCCTGGGCCCTGTCCCTCAGCTCCTCAGCTCAAGGCGAGCACTATACCACTTGAGCCACAGCGTCACTTTCGTTTTTCTGGTGGTTTATTGGAGATAAGAGTTTCACAGACTTTCCTGCCTGGTCTGGCTTTGGACCGTGATCCTCAGAGCTCAGCTTCCTGAGTAGTTAGGATTGCAGGCTGAGCCACTGGTGCCCAGCATATGATGGAATCTTTTTTTTTTTTGTCGGTCGTGGGGCCTAATTCTGGGCCTGGGCGCTGTCCCTCAGCTCTTCAGCTCAAAGCTAGTGCTCTACCACTTGAGCCACAGTGTCCTGGCTTTTTTTTTTTTTAATTTGGTGCTGAGGAATCGAACCCAGGGCCTCATGCATGCAAGGCAAGCACTCTACCACTGAGCCACCTTCCCAGCCCCATATGATGGAATCTTAAAGTAGTCTTTATTTGCATTTCTTTTATGGCTAAGAATGTTTAACATGAATGTATCTGCTATTTTGACATGAGAAATGTGTGTTCAATTTGTTTGCCCACTTAGCTCTTTTTATATGTTAGATATTGTTTACTAGTTGAATATCTAGGGCAGAAATTGGGTAGTCACTTGGTTCTTGCAGAGACTTTTTAATTGTATCCCATTTGCCAATTCTTGTTCTTGTGGGAGGCAATAGGAATTCAGAAAATAATTATCTTCCTATAACCGGAGCTTTCCCTATTGTCTGTAGTAGTGTTAATGTTTGAGCTCCTAACTGAGTTCTTTGATTCTTCTGGAGTTGATTTTTTTGTTCTGTGTGAGAGATAAATGATATAGTTTCAGTTTCCTGAAAGTAGATAACCAGTTACCCTAGCAACACTTTTTTAAAAGACTGTTCATGTTTTTAGATCTTTTGTCAAAAATGAGATGGCTATATCTATTTAGTTTTATTCTTGGGTGTTCTATTCTCTTCCATTGTTTGTTGGATCTGTTTTTGTGCCAGTACTTTGCTGTTCTTGTAACTTTGGCTGTGTTGTATAATTTGAAGTCTGGCATTGTGATACCTCCAGTGTTCTTTTTATTCAGGGTTGCTTTTGCTATTCAGGGTCTTTTATGCTTCTATTTCAAATTTTGTATTACTTTTCTATTTCTCTGAAGAATGACATTTGGACTTAATGGCTATTGCTTTGGATCTATAGTTTGCTTCTGACATTATGGCCATTTTCATGGCTAGTCCATGAGTATGGTAAAAATTTGATAGCTTCCAGTATCTTTGATTTCTTTCTTCAAGGCTTTACAGTTTTCAATGTAGAAGTTTTAAGTTAATATGTAGGTATTTTATTGTTTTTGAAATTGTTTCCCTATTTACTCAGCCAGTTTATTGTTGGTGTATTTTTAAAACTACTGAATTTTGATAGTAATTTAAGTGACTTTCTTTGTCACTTCTGACTTTAATTGGAACTCTATTTTGTGATTTATAAATACGGCTGCTTCTGCCTCCTTTTTTCCATCTTTGTATACTATACCTATATTTGTCTTTATCAGTGGGATGTATTTTTTGTAGGTAACATGGTTGGACCTTCCTTTTTAATCCAAGTTGCTGTTCTAGATTGCAGTGTTTAAGACCATTAATATCCAACATTAATATTGAAAGGTATATTGTGTTTCTTCTCACTCTGTTGTTTTTACAGTCGTCCTTCACTATATTGCAGTTAACTTATTGCAGCTTCACTGTATCTCAGGTTTTTGAAAAAAGTAGATAAACAGTGATCTCTCACCTATTGAGGGAGCTACATAGAGACCCCCATGGTAGGTGAAATTCTGTAAAGTTGCAGCCTTACAAACTAACCTCTATATTGCCGTTCACATTGCTGCTTTGCAGATTTTCACCTATCACGGAACTCTTCTGGAACATACCTCCTGCAATAGGCGAGGGATCACTGTATACTTTTTGTTTTACCTGTAGATACAAGGGAAGTATAAATGGGGAGGGCTAAAAAAAGGGGAAGAAAATCTGGTTTAAATAAAAAATAGTGAGCTGGGTGCCAGTTCATGCCTATAATCCTAACTACTCTGTACTTTGAGCTCTGCAGATCACAATTTGATGCAAGAAAGTCTATGAGACTTACCTCTAATCAACTACCAAGAAGAAGAAAACAAGTGGAAGTGTGGCTCAAGTGGCAGAGTTGTAGCCCCAAGCAAGAAAGCTCAGGGGTAGCACTGAGATCAAGCCTTGGGACTGGCACAAAAATAAATAGAACAGTGAAAGCCCATGTGGTTTGGTTATGATGGCTTTGGAGAAAAGGGAGGGAGGGAGATACAGAACCAAAAAGTAAATAAGAGGGTTAAATGCCCTATACTAAAAGTCAAATGGCCCTTATTAGATATAATAAATCAATAGTCAAATGAAGTTTTAAAATGCAACAAAGTTATATTAAAGTAGGAATTTTTAATTGTTCCTTTTTGTGTTTATGTGTCTATGTATATATACATTATTTAAGTCTGAATAGAAAGATTATCCCTCAGCAATCTGTATAAGCAGCCTGGGGAGGGGGGTAGGCCACGGACTGTGAATGCTTTGCATACTTTGTTCAGGCTCAGAGCTTTGTTGTGGTTCTTGACAAGTGGCTTAGTAGGTGAAGTCATAGAGACATCTGCCGTACCCCCCTCTTTACAGTCCCACCTGCCTCTCGGCACCTTTGCTGCACAACTGGCAGGGAGTCTGGAGCAGCTGCCTTGGGTACCTCAGGGGCTTCTAATAGCACTTCCGCAGCATTATGAGTCATCCTGCAGTCCACCTCTACCACACTAGTGTGAATGCAGTGTGCGTTGGCAGGGAATTGGTACTACCACATTTCCCAAGCCACCACCTCTGGTATCTAAGCTGCCAATAGCTTTCTGTAATATCAACTCTGTGCTGGCCTGTCAGGATTGATTTATACCCAAGTTCTATGGCAAAGCGTTCTGTGATTCCTGGAGTCATGATTGTGCCTTTTTCTTGGAGCTCCAGAGCAACTCAGTTTCCTAGAATAAAATGATGTGGGTGCTGCTGGTGGCTAACGCCTGTAATCCTACTTACTCAGGAGGCTGAGATCTGAGGATTGTGGTTTAAAGCCAGCCCGGGCAGGAAAGTCCGTGTCACGCTTATCTCCAATAAACCAGAAAACCAGAAGTGGTGCTGTGGCTCAAGTGGTAGAATGCTTGCCTTGAGCTGAAGAGCACAGGAACAGTGCCTCGGCCCAGAGTTCAAGCCCCACGACCGAAAATAAAAACTAATTACTCATAATCACACTGAAATAAGATTACCTTTCTTTTTAATTTTTGTTGTAGTTGTGGGCTTGAACTCAGGGCTTGGGTATTGTCTCTGATCTTGATTTTTGCTCAAGGCCAGTGCTCTACCACTTGAGCATAGCTCTACTCCTGGTTTTTTGATAGTTTATTGGAAATAAGAGACTTAAGGATGAACTTTCTTGCCTCAGTTGGCTTTGGACCATGATCCTCAGATCTATCTCCTAAGTAGCTAAGATTACAGGCGTGAGCCCCTGGCTTCCAGCCTTCAAGGATCTTTTGACTAAAAAAAAATCATATCAATAGATTGGCAATGTCATAAAAATACCCTTTTTACTTAGAATGACTGGGTATGAAATGAGAAAACAAAAAACCTTGTATAGAAAATATTAGTGAAAAAGCATTAAAATCAACAACATCCTGTTAGGTTTACATTCACTTGACAAAATAGTGCTGACTTGCTGTGTTTCCTATTGTTCTGCTTTTAGCTAAGTAAGTTGGGCCATGATCAAAGCAGAATACTCTTGTTTTCTTATTTATTTATTTATTGTGAAAATACAGAGAGAATACTGTTTTCTATCTCCTGTCATTTTTTTTTAATGTGTAAGCAACTTCAGTTTTTAACTTTACAGAGATTCTGCTAAGGTACACTGGGTACCTGTAGCAGTGATTCACTGTCAAGCAGCAAGAGCATAGGCCATTAGAAAAGAAACTGAGGCTAGTAATTAGAATTTTATTTGGGTTTTGCTAACCTGTTTCTGAACATGGGATATTCTTTGAACTCTTAATTTTTATGTACCATATTAGGAGTGTCATGACAAATTAGATTGCAATTTCTGTGAGGTTTAAGAAACTGACCTATGTTGGTTTCTTCTTTTGAACCATTATAGTTTTGACCAATTGGGAATTGAAAGACATAACCTTATAACTTGTTAATACTTAAAAAAAACCTAAGCAAATTTCTAAACCAGAATATTTAGCAAACTCTAAATGACATATTCTGATGTCAGTATAACTTGTGGAGGAGATGGGATACAGGTGGATCTGATGCAACAATGAGAAGTACAAGTTGTCATGTCCAAAACGAGCTTTACAACGTCTGTGCAGGAAGGGGGGGGGAGGGGAAGGCTGGGAAGGATGTGAAGGGTAAACAAAGGAGGAGGCTGCTTGGTAAGAAATGTATGCATTATCCTGCCCATGTAATTGTAACCCCTCTGTATAGTATGTTCACAAATAAAATAAATGACATATTCTCTAAGTGGTCACATTCTTTAGCATTTTTAGACTATAAATTGTGGTAGTGGTAACTGACTATTTAGAAGATCTACTTTGTGAATGAAATCATCTGGATGTAAGAGGACTTGTAGAAATAGTTGAAGTTTTTGATCATACAACATTTCTGATCATATAAAAAATACATGCAGGATTGTGTGTTTATAAAATAGGTAACACATTTCATACTTTACATATCCCTGTAGGACTGCCCTTTCAAAATGATCCATTGGTAAAATTGCTCAGAGGGGTTACAGTTATATGTCAGGTAAAAAGTACATTTCTTTTTGGACAGTTACTCCTTCCCTCACTCCCAGTTTTGTTCAGCCTTTTTTAGATACGTTTTAATTATGTCCAGATTGTGAAGATCTTCCCTACAACTGGCAACTGGATAAAGGAAAATGTGATACATATTTTACACATGTCCATGAAGTTTTATTCATATATCAGGGAGAATGAAATTATATTGTTTGCAGGGAAATGGATGGGTCTAGAGAAATAGCAGTGAAGTAAGCCAGGATCAGAAAAACAAAGGACGTATTTTTTCTCTCCTATATGGAAGTTAGAAATGAAAACATACAGAGCTGTGTGCGTGTGTGTGTGTGTGTGCGTGCACACACACGCTCATGATCAAACTGACTTTTAAAGTACGGTATGTGCAGGGATAAGTGTCTATATAAAACCCAGTTGAATACCAGAAAACATGTCTACTAGGGAGATAGGAATAAAGGTGAGCAGATGATTAGAGAGAGGAATGGGTGAATAGAGCTACAAGACCAATGTTTAGACTTGAAAATGGAAGTAGGAAACTTGATAAGACTGGTGATGGTGGAAGGGGTACCTCTGGTCAAGGTGCATCCTATACATGAATGGAAATGTGAAATTGAAACCTTGTACAACCATCTAAAGATAAAAAGTGAGGATCTAATGATCTCCCATTGAGATTACATTGTAGCTGTGTAACTGGATTCACCTGCCCCTGCTTAGATGAACAAGTATAGTTACTTGGTCTAAACAGCATTATCTTTTCCTACTTCTTTTATGAAAGGGAATGTTGAAACTATGACATCATTCCTCAGGGTATAAGAAGTATGAATAAAATGGTTATAAGTGATTTTTTTCTCTTAAAGAGAAGGAAATGACTTCTCAAGCCCAAAGTATTTTTTTATTCAATCAGTAGGATTCTAGTATTCTTGAAATTGAAGTAGCTACTTGGCTTTAACCTATTTCACAAAGATGATAAGTGATTTTTTTCAAAGATGTAGCAAAAGATGAAAATAGAGGCAGGTGTGGCCTTTGAACTTAGTCCTTCAATCAGTCCACTAGATGTCTCTCTTGCTTTTGTCCATGAATGAGCATACTTCATGTCTAAATCAAAAGTTAATTGAATCTGGATTTTGGCAATAACATTTCTCGTATACACTTAAAATGTGCTGTGTTCAGGAACACATCCATGGTTTCAGTCAACAAATGTGTTCCTTTGTCTGTGACAGTCATTGATGGTAGATTTTATTTCTATTTATTTATTTTTAATTGTACTGGGGCTTGAACTCTGGGGCTTCACATTTGCTGGGCCAGCACTCTTATTAGTTGAGCCATGCCTCCAATCCTTTTTTGCTAGTTATTTTGAAGCTGGAGTCTAGCAAACTTTTCTGCCTGGTCTGGTCTTGAATTGAAATTCTTGAGATCTTAGCCTTTTGAGTAGCTAGGATTTCAGTTGTGTGGAACTGAGCTCACAATGGGTTTTACTTATCAGCAGTATCAACTTAGAACATTCTATATGATAAACACTTCAAAATGCTAGGGATATGGTAGTGAACAAACAAATATAGTTCTTGCATCTTGGAACTTAAAAAGTCTATTGAAATCACTGCAAAATGTGTTACAATTTTATTTTTAAACTTTCATTTTAAAATAACAAAAGTCTTGTTTTGGGGTTTTGTTTTTATTTTAATACTGAGGATTGAACCTTAAGGTCACTAGGCAAATATTTTGCTGCTTAAGCTATGTTCCCAGTCCTTTTGACCAAGGCCTATTTTTCAAATAGGGTTTTGTGCTAAGGTATCCTGAACTGGTTCTGAACTGTGATCCTCCAGCCTCCATCTCCCAAGTAGCTGGGATTAAAGGGGTGTACCACCATACCTGGCCCAAAGTTCTGTACATTCTTTTTTTCTTTTTGGCCGGTTGTGGGTCTTGAACTCTGGGCCTGAATGCTGTACATTCTTGTACTAAGAAAAACTAGGAAAGATAAGGTACAGAGTAAAGATTTTCTTCTTACTAAAATTAGTTTTCATAGTGTTGCTAATGTTCTCTGCATTCTGAGTTATTACTTGTGTGTGTGTGATTATGCGCACGCGCCCACGTGTGTGGTACTTGGGTTTGAATCCAGATCTCATGTTAACATTAGGTAATGCCACTTAAATCCATTTTGTAAATCTTAGAAGGAACTCTGGGAGAATACAGTGGCACATAAAGGGTTTGTTTTGGGAGGAGACCTACCCTGAATACATATCTTTCCTGGCTGCCTAGGCTAAAGTGACCCATGTGCACTTACGCAAGGAACTATAATCGCTTCCTTCTCCTATTTGGCTCATTTCTGAGTTACTAATGGGTCCCTCGGGATTGCTGCTTGGGGAAGTTAAGAGATATAGCTAACAAGTCAACTATCCAGAGCACACAATGTCAGTATCGCAGCTCCTTAAAGCCCAAGTTCTCAGTCTCCTTTCATGACTTCAATTTTTTTAAAGTTGTTGAAACTTTCAGTGAGACATGACTTTCCAATATAAATGACATAAATACAAAAGAAGCTATATCTTGACAAAATATATTCTGCAGTGTAAAATCAAAATCATTACCGACTTCTATGCTAAAGTCCACCTTAGAAAAGTATCTCAGGGTTAATTAACATGCGAATGGCCAGTTTTGTGCTAATCTACTATGACAAACTGGCTAAACCAGTCCATGCTGTGTCACTATAGGATGCAGTTTGTACATGTAAATTATACTCTTCATGTAGTTCTAGATCATATTATAAATATGGAAATAGCTCCCATACCTTCCTTTTGTGGCCTAGTTTATACGTTTGTCCAATCTTCATGATGAAATAAAGACAAGTTATCAAGTCAATATAATTTACAATTAAAAGAAGCCTGTCTTGCATTTTTGACTCTTGGCCAATTAACTTTGCATCTTTTCAATTATCATTCAGAAAAATGTCTGAGATGTAAGGCCATAGAGGACTGGAGGTGTAACTCAGTTATAGAGCATGTGCACTGTATGTGCCACTGTGTTCTCCCAGAATGGCCTTGCGAGACCACAAAATGGATTTATATGGCCTAGGCCTATTGCTAACACTTAAAATATATCTCAATACAAGACTATTGTGAGATGATGACACTTAAGATTGAGACAGGAGCTGCCTGAAGTTAAATAAAAATGAGGGCTGTTAAATATTTTCAAAGCTGGAATAAACGTTTTGTTCTGACAGTGCGGAATTATATTTAGGGAGTCTTGGCATACTTTGGAGTGACAGAACTTTACCTATTCATCTCAAATTACCCCCAGGAGGATTCTAAGTCTGAAATGCTGGCTTTAAGAAGCACACTTAGGGTTATATGTGTTGTCTCTTTTTGTCCTCAAGAGGGAGCTCCACACTGAGCTATTTTATATATACATATTTTGTATATATATATATATATATATTAATATATTCATATGTATATATACATATGGCTTATCCTTGTTGACACTGGAAATCATTTCTTCCTTCCTATGTCTCAGATAAAGATACATTCCACTAGCTCAGCTCTAGCTAGTAAACAGAACGTGGTTGGCTGAACACTCAGTAATATTTTTCATCTAGTAATCTTATTTTTGTTTGATAAACTGGACTGGGGTTTGGTGCAAAGAAGTTATTTTATTAGATAGGAAGTTTAAGCTCATGTTCACCAAATCCCAGTGTTATTCAAAATTATAAATGCGTAGATTCTAGTTTATTCATGCCTTTCAGTTCTGTGAACAACCACCTTTTGTGTTAACTGTGCTCTGCTTTGCACCCACCAGATCAATATACAAACAGCTCCTGCTGTGTGTTAGTATTTCTTGATGCCATGAAGTAGAAAGTGTTCCTCTTACACAAAGGCCCTTTACTAAGGGACTCTGTGGGGTTAAGAACAGCTTCCCATTCCAAATGGTTTCATTATGTTCTCTATAATGTGTCTAATTGTTTAATGACAACATATTTCAGCTGAGATGATTGAACATACATTATTTGAGCAATAAAAGCACAACAGGCTGTGTCATTTTAAGTAGTTAATAGATGTCCAGGGTAAGAAAAGACAGAAAGAAAGGCTTGATTGTTACACACCCATAAAAAGAGCAAAATCTGAAAGATGCAGGTTTGAACTACCAGATTGTACATGTAAACTGGATTTACACAGAAAGCTATCTGTGGGCATAGCTGTCAGCTTTTTTTGAAAAATTGCCTTTGTAGATCAACTGCACTGAATGGTTTTCTATAGAAATCCTGTTCAAATAATGTTTCTTCCAGCTGAGGAAGAGTGGCACATGTTCAGTTTGTGCATGGAGAACTTTCATTGTAGCAGAAATCTGTAGCCTGCCACTTGGCTTGGCCTAATCCTAATTTTTCATTTTTATATGTTTTTTATTGTAGAAATACTGTACAGAGGGGTTACAGTTACATGAGTAAGGTAATGAGTACATTTCCTTTTTTTTTTTTTTT
>NW_012267349.1:319023-322885 GCF_000151885.1 Dipodomys ordii | reverse complement strand
AGAAAAAATGAAGTGGTGCTGTGGCTCAAGTGATAGAGCATTGGGCTGGAGCCAAAAAAGCTGAGACAGCACCTAAGCCCAGAGTTTAAGCTCCAAGACCAGCCCTCCCCCCCAAAAAAAAAAATCAGAAAACAAGCCACAACTAATTAATTTGCTTTTATTGTACATTGCTTTACCTGTGCATGTCCCTTCCTTTTAAAGTTGTATTTATTTATTTAGTGATTTATTTATTTGATGCCAGTTCTGCTACTTGAACTCACTACCTGGGCATTGTCCCTGAGCTTTTTCCTTCAAGGCTAGTGCTCTCTACCACTTGAGCCACAGCTTCACTTTTAGCTTTTTGGAAGAATTTAATATGAGATAAGATACTCATGGACTCTACAGCCTGAGCTGGCTTCAAACCGCCATCCTTAGATCTCATCTTCATGAGTAGCTAAGATTACAAGTGTGAGCCACACTTATTTTTAAGATTTTTTTAAAAAACATTTTAGATTTTTATTCTTAAGGTGATATGCAAAGGGATTACAGTTATATGAATCAGGTAGAGTACATTTCTTTTTGGACAGTGTCACCACTTTTCTCGTTTTCCCAGTTTTCCCCTCCCATCCCCACCTACAAGTTGTATAGTTAGTTCATTTTCAACATGGTGTCCAATGAGTACTCTCCTGCATGTGTAAAATTATTTAAAATTGACACAATAATTGTATGTATTTATGGAGTATATAGCATATATAAAATCTGTTAAGTTTCATCTAGGTTAAAAATAAGCATTTTTTAACTTGTTTTTGTATTTGGAGTATCTGAAGTTCTTTCTTCCATTGCTTAATAAAATACATAATAAGTTGTTAGAAAGTATTTATGGTCTTGATTATTCTTCATTCATTTCCTCTTTTGCTTCTATCCCTGTTTGCCAATCTTTGCCTCATTTCTCTGTTTTATGTCAGTTGAATATTATTACCGTTATTTTTGTGTTGTGTGTATGTACTGAGGCCTGAATTCAATCTCATGCTTCCTACGCTTGCTTGCTCATACTTGATACTCTATCATATAAGCCATGCCTCCAGTCTGGTTTTTTGTTGGTTGTTTTGAAGATTGATTATCACAGACTTTTCTGTTTGGGATGGTTCTGAGCCACAATCCTCAGATCTCTTGCATAGCTAGAATTACAGGCATGAGCCATCATTGCCCAACTTAATGGTTTTGTATATGTACATTTACATTTTAATTATCGAAAAATTATTACTTGGATTTACTATTGAATTGATCTTACTGTATCATCTTTTAGCCAAAACCTATTGATGTGCAAGTTATTACACACCACATGCAACGATATGCAGTTTGGTTTGGAGGATCGATGCTGGCTTCCACGGTGAGTATGATAAAGCGTGTTTGTATTTTTTTTTGGGTGGGGGGTCCAGTCGTGGGGCCTGAACTCTGGGCCTGGGCCTGGGCACTGTCCCTCAGCTCTTCAGCTCAAGGCTAGTGCTCTATCACTTGAGCCACAACGCCACTTCCGGCTTTTTTTCTTTTTGCTTATATGGTGCTGGGGAATTGAACCCAGGGCTCTAGCATGCAAGGCAAGCGCTCTACCACTGAGCTACCTTCCCAGCCCCCTGTACTTTTTTTTTTTTTAAATAGAAGAATCCAGAGGTACTTTCAGAAGCACAAAGCAAAATCCTTTACATTTTCTATACAATAGGGTACTTGAAAAATTGAACACATAAGTACGTAGCTGTTTTAAAACTAAGTCACTTCAACTTAATATTCTTTTGTAAAGCTTTTTTGTTTTTTAAAATGTAACTTGATAGGAATTTATTTTAAAGTTTGAGTTTTATATCTTAAAATTTATCTTTAGGGAAAACAAATTTTAAATAGTTACTAGATGTTCATTGCTTTTTTCTTTCCAAAAATGACAAAACTTACTGTATTATTAGCTTACATTAGTTATGCAGGAAGTTTAACATTGTTTTTAAACATCTTACTTAAATGTTGAAATATAATTGATTTTAGTCTTTATTAAAGTGTATATTTTTGTTTCAGCCTGAGTTCTACCAAGTATGCCACACCAAAAAGGATTATGAAGAAATTGGACCTAGCATTTGTCGTCACAATCCAGTGTTTGGAGTCATGTCCTAAAATTGACTTCCTAGTTATTTGGGGTTTGGGAAATGGAAAAGAGATAATCTTTCTGATTACTTGTTTTATCTGGATGGCTGGTTTTGAGGTTTTAAACCTGACTTGAATAATAAGACCAAACAAGATTATACAGGAATATTTTAATAAGTGTATCAACATGCAAAATGTAGAAGAGAGCCAAAATGATTGTTTTTCTTTAGATTGAATATTTGAATCTTATGTGTAACAAAAGAAGTGGGTTTTAGTTCTTTCTGTGCCCTGATATTTTGTATATTATTGAATTATCCAAGATTTGATGGGATTTATCGGTATGTAGATAGCTCTATAATGCTTGAATTGTACACTTCTAAGTGTGCAGTGCAAGAGCTTGTTTATATTTCATACTTTTTATACTTTGAGGAAAAAAAGTCAAAGAAAAATTAGTATCTGAGGAACAAAAAGTGACCAAGTAAAGAATAAATTTAAAAAATAGACTTGGCATACCCACTCATGGAATTCCAGTTATTATGAATTGCTTCCATTCCCCTCTCCCTTACCCCAACAATGGTTTTCTTTGCAACTAAGAAGCTAGTATCTTGGATTAACTGATGCCTGCTAGTGCTTTCTAATTACTTGCATTCTGTTTCTTGCTTTCAAAAAAAAGATAAGATGGTTGGACTAGTATTACAGCTCTAAGAAAAACAAAAACTACAAACAGTAATTTGATTACCAAAATTGGTATATTTAAAGCCTAACACCATTCTAATAAAGACACAAATTTCTTTTTAATACTTGTTTCAGGCTCTTTAACCTCTTTATAAGTTCACTATAATAAATCTATTTTCGTCAATCTTCTGCAATAGTTCTTTAAAATCACAACAATTGGTTAGCAAGCTGACTTTTTTATGTGTGCTGTACAAATAATTGTGAACTTTTAATATGTTGAATGCTTTCATTTTGATAACTGGATCTCCATTTGATATTTTCATTTGTATAACACATTTGCAGTCTGATTTTTTTTTTTTTTTTAGTGCCCATCCCTGACATACCATGGAAAGTTAATTTTCTTGGCATTTAAAAATATCTGGATCATGAAGAAAAAAAAATGATGAAAATAAATTAAAATTGAATTACCTTTTTTGATGTTTCTTTTTTCAAGCAATATAGTTCAACTTGTTTATTCACATGATTTCTGTTTAACTAGTGAGATTCACTTAAATTTTTATCCTGTGTATGATATAAAAGTTTTTGTGGTATAAAAATAATTGCCTAGTATTTGCACTCAGAACCTTGTGGTTGCTAAGCAGACACTACCATATTAGCCCCACTCTCAGCCCTCCTTATTTATCGAAAGATAGACAGAGATGTATCTTTTCTAGTACTGAAGCAGCACTGTCAGTAAACATAAAGCACAATTAAGAATACTTCCTAAAGTTAAAGAATATTAAAGTGGTTTTGTTGGTTATTATAATAAAAAATTACAGATTAGCAGGACATACAGTTTTTATTTATACTGCATTATAGATATTAGTCATCTGTATCAATCTAGAGTAATGACAAACTATTACTAGAGTAGGAGTTGTGTTGTCAGTGTCAATCGTCTCTTATGAATATTGTAAAAAACTAGATAGGGAAAGGAAATTTTCTCTTCATCCCAACCTGTCTCATTTTCTCATCATTATATATAATATATGTTATTTTATATGCTTATAAAATAAATATAGCTCCCTTATTTTATATACTTAGG
>NW_012267349.1:275043-309743 GCF_000151885.1 Dipodomys ordii | reverse complement strand
CTCCTTTGTTTTTCTCCTACCAACACCTTCCCTCCTCACCTCCCCATCTCTTCCCTTCCCCTCCCCCACCAAGTTGTAAAGTTTGTTTTTAACATAGTGTCTGGTGCATCTCATTGTTACAATGGGTCAACCTGTATCCTTATTTCAGCATTTTGTTATTTCCTTTCCCCTCCCAAGATTAGAAAAATGTATATACAAGATGCAAGGCACCGCCACCAAATACAGTGAAAACAGGGTTAAACCATGTTAATCTTAATTTTTCTTGGGCCTGGTTTGCCTTCTTTGAAGAGCTTGAAATACTACTTTCTCTTGGTGGTTGGATTCAGTTCAGCTATTTTTGTTAAGCTCCAAAAAACAGCAGGAGACACTGCTAGCCTTTGGAATGAAACAACTCATAATTAATTACAGGCTAGTATGGAGCTAGCCCCAAACATGCCTAACCAAAACTCAGTCAGGTGTGTTTTGTGTTGTGATATAGGTGAGAAGATAAAGCAACTGCAACTAAGAAAGTGTAAATCTACTTTGTCAATCATTACACCCAAGGTACAGCTCTGTCATAATTTCCTTCAAAGAGAAACTTTGTACTTCTTTATTTTTATTTTTATTCATGGAGAAACTTCATACTGTAAAATATTAAAAATTATTATTCCTTGAGATTATAAGAATGAAGCATCCCACTTTGAAACAGAGATATGGCTTTGATTTCTGAAAGAAATCCAGAGCTTCAGGTAGGGGGTTCTTCTATAGCATGTGTAAACTTCATAGTTCTCAAGGATTCAGGACCACAGTTAACCTGAAGACCAGACCTGATGTAAATGCCTGTAAAGATAGTGCCTGTCATTCAAATTCATCTTTCCCTTGAATATTAAAAGTTCTTCATTTATGTGCAATCTTCTCCATAGTCATGAGTTAATTAACTTGGTTTGCCAGACTATAAGTTTCCTGGGGTGGGGTAGGTTTTAGGTTTCATTGGACTAGAATAGAAGTCCGTGTGGAAAGAACAGAGAAAACAATTTCAATTAATTAACAATAATTTATTTGTCAGCATACTTTTTAAATAAGTTTTTTATTGTGAAAATACTGTACAGACGGGTTACAATTACATGAGCAATGTAATAAGTACATATCTTATCAAGCATTGTTACCTCCTCCTTTGTTTTTCCCCTACCGTCCCTTCTCTCCAATCTCCACAACTACACTCCCCCCCCATGTCAACATTCTTAAGTTTACATAATATTGAAGATATGAGATCAAGTAAGCTATTGATTTTTTCAATTTTGATAATCCTCAACATTTGCTATATATGTCTGTGTAGTTGTATAATGTTTACATACCTGCCTATACTGGACCCTGATTTTCATGTTCAGTATTTTTGTATAGACATTTTCCTTCTAGAGAATAACATCTATTTCTGGAAGACAAACATGCTTATCATGTTACTCAATACTTCTCAGAGTCTTGTTGCAAGATTGGTCATACAGTAGATGTCCAATGAATACTTCCCACATTGAATCAAGGAAGCTTCCACCTTAGCTATTTTCCTTGACATTCCCCAAGTTTGAACTCTTTACATTCCACTTCTGCCTAATAAAGTACAAATTACCCTTAAGCAATGAGGCACTGCAGTATTGAAGCATTTTATGTCTTCATTTGTTTGAAATCACACAAATGTCAATGGATTTGTGTGTTTGCCAATGTGAGTATACGTAAGCCCCCTCTAGTAACATCTCAGTTGGTATCCTTAGAAATTGATACACAGGAACTAAAAAGGTAAGAAATGGTCTGACTGCACTCAGAAAATATAGCACATTGTTTGCCCTTTAAAAAAATATAGGAGTAAACCTACAAATCCTCTTGCCAGCCTAATTTACTGCTCAAACTCAAGTAATGGAGAAATAAATAATTAAAAGTAGCTCACATCCAGGTATTCTGGTGCACATCTGTAATCCTAACTACACAAGGGATGAAAGTGGAAAGATGGAGAGTTTGAAGTTAGCCTAGGCAAAAGTTAGTAAGACCCTATCTTCAAAACAAAATACAAAACACAAGGGTTACAAGCATGGCTCAAGTGGTAAAACATTGTTTCTCATGCACAAGGCTCTGGGTTCAACCTTCAGCCCTGGAGAAACAAACAAAATACCAATAGTCCAAGAAGACTGTGAAGAACAATCAATAGGTCTGAATGTGGCAGCATAGGAGTAGCCATGATTTATTCAATATCCCAGCAAGGTGGGTGAACTGTGCCCTTCATATAGAAGTTTGGTGGAGAAATGGAAATCTCTTCCTCTGGAGGGCTGGAGAAGGATCTTTCTGTCCTGTCTCCTGTGGCTGCATAGGACTTAAATAGTGACCATTGAAAAAAAAAAAACCCAAGCCAAAGCAGAAAGTAAGTGAAGACTTTGAGCACCAAAAAAACCTTAACTAAACTCATACTAAATTCTCCTACCAAAAACCAGGGAAAACAAAAACCACGTCTCCTCAGTCTTGGCCTGCTTGATATGCAACCCAGAAGCTCAGTTGTCTGGAATTTGGTCCCTAAAAAAGGCCAGTATATTATGTCTGGAGATGGTAATAGTCTTTATCTGTGTTCCTTTCTCTACTTTCCTTTGGGATTCTAACTGCTTTGATGAAGCCAGGCACCATGGAGGCCCACACCAGATATAGTACTTCTCCCTCCCCTCCCCCAACTAATGCACAGAAGGAACTAGACTGAGTGAAACACTGACTCCTTAGTTAAGTCCATCACAGTCCAGTTTTATGGTGTAATCTGATGTTTAACATGGTCTACATTATGGTGGAGTGCCTATCTCTTACCATTAGTTCAGCTTAGGCAAAGCTACTTATTCCAGCAACTTGGGGTTAAGACCAAATTTTAACCTTGTTCCCCTCCCTTTTCCATCCCTGTTTAACTTGGAATAAGAGGCTGGTGAGACAGTGCCCTGTTTCTGAGGAGTTGCTACTGCTGAGTTCTAATCTTGTAGATTCACTGTGGCCAGATGGGGGAACAGTTAGTCCTCTGTCTGTGGAGCCCATTCAGGCTCCTCTGCCAGGGCTGACTGGCTCAGAAGAGCAGCTGTCTGCAGACATCAGAATCAGTGCTCTGAGACTCTGGAATCATTGCTGCTGTGGCAAACCACAGGCCTGCTTTCTTTGTCCCCAGTTCTAAGGCTGGCCAGACATCCAACTGGAGGATAAGATGCAAACCTCTTCACTCATCAGGAAATAGTCTCTTGGAGCCCCTCTCCTCCCATCCAATTTGGAATTGGGGAGAAATTGAACACTCTCCTTCGTTGCCGAGGAGGAGAGCTAGAACACATCGTTGAGAAGAAAATCTCTGTGGGGTGACAGTATTCTCTCCTACAAGCAGTTTGTCTTTATGTACCTGCTGCTCCTAAATGAGAGCCACTACTTTGGGATCACCATTTGCATCAGTCCATTTTCAATTGCTATAATGAAATGCCTGAGGCAGGTTACTTATGAGGAAAAAAGGGTTTGGTTCATCTCAGTTCTGGAGATCCAGGTCATGGTGCCAGCATCTACTTGTCTCTGAGGAGAGCAATACAGGAGATGGTTGGTAGATGGCAAGAGTGTGTGTGAAAAAGGGAAATCTTAACAGGAAGCCAGAGATGGACTGGGAGGGGCCAGGCTTGTTTCATTTTGTATCAAAACCCTCTTTTGAGGGCAGATTGTGCTCCTCAGTCTAACTCATTTCAAAAGTGATTTCTGATGGGCTTTACCTCAGTGGTAGAACACCAAGTATGCTTGGTATGTGCGAAGCCTCAGTTCATGAGGCCGTAGTCCAAACAATTAGCTGAGGAGGCTGCCGAGGGCTAACCACTGCCATACCAAACCCTGTGGGCATACTGGTTTCCTATTTGGTGTGTGTGTGTGTGTGTGTGTGTGTGTGTGCTGGTACTGGGATTTGAACTTGGAGCTGCTGGGGCTGGGGAGATGGCTCAGTGGTAGAGCGCTTGCCTTGCATGCCTGAGGCCCTGGGTTCGATTCCTTCAGCACCACATAAGCAAAAAGAAAAAAAGCTGGAGGTGGCACTGTGGCTCAAGTGGTAGAGCGCCAGCCTTGAGCGGAAGAGCTGAGGGACAGTGCCCAGGCCCAGAGTTCAGGCCCCACAACCAGACCCCCCCCCAAAAAAAACCCATGAACTCGGAGCTGCTCTTACTCTGCTTTTTTGCTCTTGGCTAATGATCTTCACTTGTGCCAAGCCCCTACTTCCCAACTCCTTTGCTGGTTAATTAGCTGGCTCCCAACCTGGATCCTCAGATCTCATCCTCCTGAAGAGCCGTGAGCCCATCAGTTCCTAGATTTCTTTATTTCCCTCTTGAATATTAAGAATCACTTGGCCAGGAATCAGAAGTACAGGAATGGAGGGGTAGACTCAGTGCTTATTTTGCTGTGTGTGTGTGTGTGTGTGTGTGTGTGTGTGTATGTGCATCTTGACGTCCCTGTGCTGTCTTTCTGCCATCCTGGCTGAGGCATGGATCAGATGAGAACCCAGGTGTTAGAATTTTAGACCTGTGCTGTTAATTGTGTGCCCCTGAACAAGTGTGAACCTCAGTTTCCTCCTTTGGAAGACGGGGCAATAATACTTACCTCACAGGGGTGTTGTGAGGATAAAATGTGAGAGGGCAGTGAAAAACAAAAACAAAAAACCTCTTTCTGAGAATAAGCTCTGGTGTCCCATAAGAGTAGCCCATACTTTTCTCTCTAGGCTCTACCTGTTAAAGGTCAGGACCTCCATACCACCATCCCAAGGAGGACCAAGCCTCCAACACATAGATCCTGGAGGATAGGCCACACCCTAACCATAGTGCTAGGTTATATCTACCCGCTAAGTTTCCTAATGTGAACTGAACCCCTCCAGGATGGTGATTCTTCCCCAATGGGTCTTGTTCTACATCTACCACCAAGATCTGTCTGCCTTCAGTCCCTCTCCCATGAGTGGATCTAATTCGAGGCCTAAAGTGTTGCATCGATTCTCTAACTTATATCTTGAACTCCTCTTCTGAGACTTGGCAGAAAGAATCTACAAGCTTACAGCAAGCTTTTAATGCACCAAATTACCAAGCTTCTTAGTCATGATCTACAGTTTTGGTTTTGATCATTTTCCCACAAAGGATTAAACTCTATTCAATAATTTGGGTTTTAAAAATAATTAGTAGAAGAGAATACTTAATGGACTATATCTGGGGAATGAGACTGCCAAATAGGAGAAGATACAAACATGTTCTGTTGTGTACCTACTGTGTACTAGGTAAATTAATCTGACAAGCATCTTATGAATTGAGTGTTACTAAGTCCATTTATAGAGAAGAAAATTAACATGTAGCATGATGAAATACAAGACCAAGATTTCAGATATATTAGTTAGACACTTCTGGAAAACAGAAAAATAGAGTTCAAGTTGGTTAAATAATATTGTAATCTCACACCAAAGTAGTTTATAAGTAGGTAGCCCCATTAATTTACTGGCCCACCATTACAAATCAGCTTCTATCACCAAACCATTGTTTAACAGATATTAGCTGTCTCAGCCTTCACACTCAGACATAATCAGCTCCAGGAGAAAAGATGCTTTCTTGGGAGATCTTTGAGGAGAAAGAAAATTTTCCTACATATCTTCCAGAGGAACTTGCATATATCAGTGGTCAGAATTGCAAGGTGTATTCTTGTAAGGTTGAAGAATTGGATTTTCAGAGACTGGACTCATGGGAGACCAAATGAAGATGGAGTATGGCAGACAGAAAACAAAATATCTTTTCTGAAAAAAAAAGATCTTTTCTGGAAGAGATGGGGGTGTGCATATTTATGTACATATCTGCCACACTTAGAACAGAGCATGGATTCCCACCCAGCCCATCTTACAAGAGCCGGGGCTGTCTCTTCTTTTCCAAGCTCATGTGCATGGCAGGGTTGAGTTTGTGGCTATTATGAAAAACATAGCTGTAACCAATGCAAGCTTTAAAAAACATTTGTGTTTCATAATCATTAGCATCTGTTCACTTTCCATGAACTCTGGCCAAGTAGTGTGTGAAGCTAATAGGGTCCTGAAGAGTGTGACTCTGGATCAACAGGGCAGTTAACACTTTATTCCTTCTGTATAGGGTCATCAATTCTTCTTACACAGGAAGTTCACCTCAGTTTTCCTAGATGAAACTCTTACATTTCAGATTAAAGGATATAAATTTTCTTTGTCTCTAAGGAATATGGAGACATTGAAAGTGCTAACTATAGAGAAAGACATAGCTCAAATTTTGACTGGAAAGATTATGTTGTCAGGAGTTAGGACTGATTGAGAGAAGACTGGGAGGTGTTTATATCTGTAGGAGACATGACCTTCAATCCATTGAAAGCACCCTTTGTCTCCTCTTGAGATCCTTCAAAGCAATTCATTGTGTTTTCTACTCAGCACTATCCTTAGAACCAAAGAGGAAGACTCAGAGCTATCCAAGAAGGGATGACTATGGATAAAAGAAGACAAGCAGAGGCCAGAGCTTAGGCACATGCCAGGTAAAAGACACAAAGGAAGAGGAGGAAAGAGGGGTGGTCATCATTTTAGGGTGGGCATCAGAGAGAGTGGAGTATCTTGGAATGAGGAGAGAAAAGGATGTGGAAGAAATAGCTGGCAGGAATGCCAAGGCTGCAAGAAGTCATTATAAGGACTGGTGGAGTAAGAGGGGTTGATGAAACAGATCTAAGTGTTAGGCAACCTTGTCTTCTGTATTAACTCTGTGTATAAAAAAGGAAAGGAAAAGCTCTGTGGGAGGGAGGATTGAAGGACAGTTTGAGAACAGGTCTCAGCTTTGTTCACCTGGGAAGGCAGAATGGCAGGAGGAGTGACAAAAGAGTGGGGTGGGAAATGATTGGTCCTAGAACAACAGAAGGGAAGAGAGTGGTGGCACAAACCACTGTGAAGAGGGAACAGTGCACCAAGTTCAGTCCTCAGCGTGGCCCAGGCTCCCTGGGATTTGTTTTTGGTTTATATAGTGCTGGGGAAGGAAACCAGGGTCTTTACATGAATGGCAAATGCTCCACCAGTGAGCTACAGCCGAGGCATGAGAGATTTTTTTTTAATTTACTGAATTTGAATTTGTATGAATTTGAATATAAATCTAGCTGGAGGCTAGATTTGGAAGCAATCATTAGAGAGGGGACTTTTCCTAGCTGCTCCAGGCTGCATGATAGAAATGACCCCCATAGCCCAGTTAATCTGTAACTGCCTTACCGTATTTATGGCAATGGCAGAAAGCCCTGGGTTAGAAAACCAACTCTGATGTGTTAATAAGAGACACCGGGCTCACATCCTTTGATCAGATTAATCTGGGACTGAACAGGGCATTAACAATTAAGATTAGCGTTGGCTGGGCTGGTTGGCAAGGCAAAAGTGGGATATGCCAGACTTCGCATTTAGCAGCACTCTTGTTGGCATTCATTTTGAGAATGTTATCTCGTACAAAGGGGCTCCCAGCAGATTGCATGGCTGCACAATTAGCATGAAGCTTGTGAGCATAAGGTTGGCTCAAGCTACAATTACTCTGGGCTCCTTGAGTGCACACCACTTGGGAAACTGTGATGCCATGGCATATTTTCATTTTAACCTGACTTCTAAAGGTGGTAGAAGTTTCTAGAAATCTGTCCCTCTTAAAGGGATGGCACAGTTCTTGAAAATTTTTTAGCAGATAGTCTCACTATTCCCAGTATAACATATCCAACCAAATATATACCCATTGAAATGGACATACATATTGTTTGTTGACCTGTTAGGCAGAGAGCACTAGTCTGACTCTGTCTGACTCCACGCTGTGGCGAGTTCTTATTCAGTTTTATAGGCTGGATCATTGGTGCTGCTGGGGCAGAACAGACAGGTGCTGAATACCTCCCTTTCCCAATTCTGAGATTTTGGTTTTTTTTTGGTTGTGGGGCTTGAACTCTGGGCCTGGGCGCTGTCCCTCAGCTCTTCAGCTCAAGGCAAGTGCTCTACTATTTAAGCCATGGTGCCACTTCTGGATTACTGGAGTAAGAGTCTCCTGCCCGGGCTGGCTTTGAACCATGATCCTCAGATCTCAGCCTCCTGAGTAGCTAGGATTACAGGCATAAGCTACTGGCACCCGCTTCAATTCTGAGACACTTAAGAAGTTTTGTAGATTCTTCTCTTCTGTGTCTTGCCCCTAAAGTACCAGTGAGAGTATGCTAGGTGCTAACCTACTGAAGAACCAACAATATCTCTGGGAGGCTGTCTTCCTTCTGACAGGTTATTGTACAAAGCATGAGAAACACATTCATCTGTCCATGTTCAAAGGATGGACTTGGATGGCAAAAGTAGGACCTCAGTGATAAGTGTTGCACGATGAGCTGTCTGTGTGATGGTTACAACAAGCAGTTTTATACCTAGCATGTAGCGATCCCTCCCCACAATTCCTCATTGGTCCCAGAGGTTGTCTAAGCTAGATTACTTCCTATTGGGTTATTTGAATTCATGCACTGCTTTGGGTTGGTTGAACTTTGGAAGGTTTTTTTTTTTTTTCACTATCTCCACCCCCTTTGTTCTTCTGTGGTTGAGAAGACTTGTGTCCTTCCTGGTATGTTATTGAGATCCATTCTTCCGCTAGTTGACCCATCCTCCTTCTAATCCATCCTGTTTATCAAGGGGCTTTCCAATGCATGAACTTTGTCACATCTAAGAATCACCATATGAGAAAGTAACTGGTAATTTTCTACTCAACTGGAATTGCCTGGCCCTGAAAATGGACCACCACTAACTTTATTTCTAACACAAGGACACTAATTTTTCTATGTGTTTCCAAATCCATTTCAGAATCCACCCATGCAAACTGGGTAGGGTTAATTGAGAGAGGAGAGTCTATACCAGTTGGTCCCCTCCAGCTTCAGCTGTCCTTTTCCTAACGCAGGGCCCTGGCCTCTTCAGTATGTGCACTGCATCTGCCTGGGGTTGGACAGATGGTCACTGAGCTTGGGGAGGAGACATGGGCCAGGCCTCTGGAAACTCACACGCTGTGACAGACGGCAGCAAAATAAACCAGCAATTGAAAAAGCACATTTCCATGGCCTCTGCTAGAGGAGTTCTTCCAGAGAGGTCGAGTCTAGGAAGATGGATGGCTGGAAGGTGGCCCCAAATATTCTGGGCTCCATAATGGTTTGGTTAATAAATTTCCTGACCACCTGTGTAGATAAGCTATCCAGACTTTGGAGGTGACACAAAGATGCAAGGGACTTACATTGTGTCAACGAATCCCATGAGGCAGGCAACAGGGCAGCAGTTGACTGAGGAGAGCAGGAACAAATCTAGGTTGGGCAGGAGTAGGAGCAAAGGCATATGCGTAGGTGACGCCAAAATGTTAGTACTGCACTGTGGTGTGTAAACGTTGGCCTAGGATGGCAGGATGGGGAAGAGTAAAACAGAATTCTGCGTAGGAAAGGATATGGGGAACAATCTGAGCAGTCCCCTTCCTTTAGAGATGAGGGGGCTGGGATACCTGGGATGCCAAATGGAGTGTTTCATGAATCCCAGTTGAGAACAACATTACCTTTAGCAAGGATGATCCAATACTTTTAGGGTGTAAGTGCTTTAGGAGAATGAACTAGAACATGACCGGGACCTTACCTCAGGTTATGCTATCTTTAAGACTATATTACAGATAGAATACCAAGACAGAAGATAAGGAACAGAGGCATTGCTTAGAGAAGCTGAGACTTACACATGCTGGACTCCCAGGCCTGTGCTAGCAACCTCTAGCTATCCTGGACTCCTGGCCCAGGGTTGCTTGTCCATGTGCTACCCACCAAGGGTCTGCAAGATGTTCTTCTAAAGAAAGAAATAACATAACCAGGGCGATATTTGAAGATATGTGGTATTGACTCAGGAAAGTAGGGGAGAGATGACAGAGGGAGATGGAAACCTATTTCTTGAGGCCCAAATCTAGATCCACTCTAATCACAATGTCTTGATAAAAGAAAAGGTCTCCTGAGAAGGAGTAACATCCTTAAAATGACACAGGTACAGGATTACCTTCGGCAGTCCTTAAGTAACGTTTTCAGGAAAAAACCCTAATGATTTTTTCATGTTTATGCACGCACATTATTAATATCATTAGAACAGAATGCATTGTGGGAATGGGGAAGGGAAATTGAAAAACTGATGCTCAAAACTGTCAAACAGGTGCTTAAATTCAGCCTGTCACTCAAAACTGTCCAGCACCATGGGCCTGTGGGGGTGGATCTCTAACCTTCCACTCCACCCAAACCAGCTCTCAACAGTCCTATAACCCAATCCTTTGGGCTTTGGAATTCTGTTTCGCTCCCATGCTGTGGAGTATACTTTTACTTTATTCTTGCTTTCATAACTGCTCGCTTCACACAACTCATGGGTTTTGCTCAGTGCTTTTTTTTTTTTGGTTGGTTGTGGGGCCTGAACTCTGGGCCAGGGTACTGTCCCTCAGCTCTTTAGCTCAAGGCAGGTGCTCTACCACTTGAGCCACAGCACCACTTCAGACTTTTTCTGCTTATATGGAATTGAGGAATAGAACCCAGGGCCTCATGCATGCAAGGCAAGCACTCTAACCACTGAGCCACCATCCAGCCCTTGCTCAGTGCTTTTTATGAGAAACCAAGAACCTCAGGTGAACCGAAGTGGAGACTACCACCTGATAACCAGATGTCTTCTGTTCCCAAGGTGGACCAGAGAAGAACAGAAGATGGGTTCAATTCAGCCATGAACATCTGGACTACAGCAGGATTAGAGATGGTGGCATGAGGCCTCACGGATCAGCTGGCAGCAGTTTAACTCCACATTATGAATGAGTTCATCCTGTTGCTTATCCTCAAGAAAACTCCAACTAAAGAGTGTAGTGGGGAGAAGGTAGAAAGCAATAAATGGGAGAGAATAAGTATCGTATAGTAAAAGGACAAATAAGCCAGCGTAGAAATGAGCAAATATCTATCTATCTATCTATCTATCTATCTATCTATCTATCTATCTATCTATCTATCTATATTATAATTTGTCTTAGGCAGGGCCTAAGACATATTGAAATGGTTCATCACACGTTAGGTAAAATGCCAATGTCTTTATCTTGTTTAATGGGAGTATGAAGTAAGAGCATGATAAAAATGCTAACTCCCCGTGGGAATGAGACCTTCAAAAAGAAGTAAAGACAACATTAGGACCCCACTGTTTTCCCTCTACCCATTCCTGTTTGCTGTTCTTATTCCTCTTTCTGTGGGTATCCACCTTGAGAGCATTGTGTCCCCTCAGCGCTGTTCGGATTCACTTCTGGAGAGACTAAGCCACAGTATCAGAGATCCTGTCTCAGTGGCTTGTTGCTTATCCATTAATGTTTAAGACTGTGCTGAGGGGCTGGGAGCTACTCCTTCCTTCACCACTGCTTTCTCTCCAAACCCTGTGCATCACGGGAGGGGATGTGTTCCGCTGAGAAAGCCCCTTCTTCCTTTGGGCAGGAGTTTACCTCTCTCTCCTTTGTAAGAACCTGGTTCCAGGCTTGGGGCAGGCTGCCTGTGTATTGTTGCCTGCATAGATGGAGGTGCTTAAAGTTTTTTGATTTAGTTTATTTCCAATATACTATCTTGTGGGTATTATTGTTGCAATGGGGAAGGGATAGTGGGAGAACAACAAGGGAAGGGGTAACAATGCTCAACAAGAAATGTACTCATTGCCTTACTCATGTAACTGTAACCCCTCTATACAGTATCTTTACAATAAAATACATTTAAAAAGATGCTGTACAGAAGGGTTACAGTTACATGAGTAAGGTAATGAGTACATTTCCTATCGAGCATTGTTACCCCCTCCTTTGTTTTCCCCTACTATCCCTTCCCTCCCCACCTCCCCAACTCCTCCCTCTCCCCTGCCCTGAAGTTGTAAAGTTTGTTTTCAACATAGTGTCTTGTATATAGTGTCATTGTTACAATGGGTCAACCTGTATCCTTATTTCAGCATTTTGTTATTTCCCTTCCCCTCCTCAAATTAGAAAAATATACATATACAAGATGCAGGGCACCAGAATCAAATACAGTGACAACAGAGGTTACACCATGGGGGAAGAACATACAAAAGAAACAAAACAAATCACATAGTACATTATAAATACATTAAAACAACAGCAACAAAGATAAAACCTCTTGTGTCTCTATCTTGGGGTCCATTTTGCTGAGCATCATCTTATATGGTCATATGTACATAGCTTTTGACCTTTTCTGCTTTGTACAGCATCTTTACAATAAAATACAATTCATTTTTTTTCATTTACAAGCAATTTCTCATTTCTGCGGGATTGCCAGCTATGCTTTAGAATCTTCTGAGAGACCTTCACTCTGGTGTGTATGCGTGTGTGTGTGTGTGTGTGTGTGTGTGTGTGTGTGTATGTATGTATGTGTAGGTAATCATAAGTCCTACTTCAATAGTAAAGAAAAGGGAATTCAGGTTTATGATACAGAATGACCCATAAAGTCTAAGGGCCAGATTGCAGCTCATAGCTATGAAACGCCCCAGAGCATGGGGTCTCTCCAGAGGGCCCTTCTCTGGTTGTTCCTTGTTCTCTGAACGTCAGCCTTGAATGCTTCTCTGTGCTGATGGCAGAATGGCCTGAGTGCCAAGCCCACCTAAAAGCAATCTAGATACACTAGTTCATACTTTCCAATACTGCTTCGAAGTTTCAAGAACTTGAGAATCTGGCTCTCTAGCTTACATGCCATGGCTCACCCTGTGCAACTAGCTGTGGGTGGGGACATGTTGTATGCACATGCTGGCACGTTCCTCTGCTCTCCCTTTGGCTGAGAAGGGAGCTGTGATGCCTGCTACAGCCTGAATGACTTACAAAGGTGTCTGTGGAGAGTTGGTTTGAACAGGATGAAAATCTCTGCATGGAATGTGTTTAGATTTCCTTTTTAAAAAACTTACTTTATTGAAAAGATGCTGTAGAGAAGGGTTACAGTTATGTGAGTAAGGTAATGAGTACATTTCCTATTGAGCATCGTTACCCTCTTTTTGGTTGTTCTTCCATTATCCCTTCTCTCCCCCACCTTCCCTACTCCCCTCCCCAAAGTTGTTAAGTTCATTTCCAATATAGTGTCTTGTGGGGTATCATTGTTGCAATGGGTCATCCTGTGTCCTTGTTTTAGCAATTTGTTATCCCCCTTCCCCTCCCCAAATCACGCAAATGTTTATACAACATGCAAGGTACCAAAATAAGTACAATGACAAGATGGGATATACCATAGGGGGAAGAACATACAAAGGAAACAAAAAATCACATAGTACATTAAAAACAACAACAACAAAGAAAGACCTCCTTTGTCCCTATCTTGGGGTTCATTTTGCTTAACATCATCTTATATGGTCATATGTACATAGCTCTTGACCTTTTTTCCTCATCTGATAAAATTATCTTAAATGTATACTGATTATTGCAAATGAGGGAAACCATGGGACCTATATTTCGTTGCATCTGGCTTACTTCACTTAATATAATTTTTTAAGTCTTTCCATTTCCTAACAAAAGGGACAGTGTCATTCTGATGGAAGCATAGAATTCATATATATATATATATGTGTGTGTGTGTGTGTGTATATATCTCACATTTTCTTGATCCATTCATCTACTAAGGGGCATCTGGGTTGGTTCTATATCGTAGCTATGGTGAATAATGCTGTGATAAACATGGTTGTGCGGGCACCTTTAGATTTCTCACAAGACAGCTCTCAGAGATAAATGTTGAATCAGAAGTGCAAAAATTATACTGGAGAAGGAGAGAAGACACAATAGATGGTTATTTGAATTGTGAACAAGACAAACTAAAAGAAGACATTGTCTTCTCTTTGGTTCTGATGCTTCTCATTGGTTAAGAAAATGTCAGCATGAAGTCATAAATTAAAAAAATAAAATTTAGATTACTCATACTAATCATACATATTTACAAGGTACAGTGTGATAGTTGTGTGCACACGCATACAATGCACTGTGATTAAAGTAAGGTAATTATTATCTCCATTTCCTTAAACATTCATCATCTCCTGAATTGGGAACCAGCAAACACTTGTAATTCGTTATAAAATATATGTAGAAATTAAGAACTAGTCATATTTCAGGACTTCAGTCTGCTGTCCTACAGTTTCAGGGTGATATGTCTGTTGGCATTCTGATAGGCAAGCTGCTCGTAGACGTGCCTTTGCAAACACAGGACAAGAACAGTTTCACAAATATCCACCAGATGGTACCTTCCTACCAGGAATCAGGCTTCAGGTTGTGGAAATGCAAGTTGTTAGGCCACCCCACAGATATACTGTAGAATTATATGCTTGTCCAAGAGACAGGGGGAAGGAAAGTGGTCAAAGAGCCCCCAGAGGACATTCCATCACATCCTGATGCTCAGGATGCAAGAGAGTTTCAGGTATAGGTTTTTGTGATGGAGAGCTATGTGTAGATGAGTGGGACAGAACTGTGGATGTAAGGGAAAGACTATAAGTTCAGCTCCTGAGAAAGATTCACCGTGAAAGTCCTCAATACTTCTGGCTCATACATTACATTACTCGCCTGGTATCTTTTTTATTTTTAATTTTTAAATATTTTTTAATTGTAGAGATCCTGTACAGAGGGGTTACAGTTACATGAGTAAGGTAATGAGTACATTTCCTATCGAGCATTGTTACCCTCTCCTTTGTTTTTCCCCTACCATCCCTTCACTCCCCACTTTCCCAACTCCTTCCTCCTCCCCCCACCCCAAGTTGTGAAGTTCGTTTTCAATAGTGTCTTGTACATCTCATTGTTACAATGGGTAAATCCATATCCTTGTTTCAGTATTTTGTTATTTCCCTTTCCCTCCCCAAATTAGAAAAATGTATATACAAGATTCAGGGCACCAGAATCAAATACAGTGACAAACAGGGGTTATACCATGGGGGAAGAACATAAAAAAGAAATGAAAAAAAATCACATAGTACATTAAAAACAACAGCAACAAAGAAAAAACCTCTTATGTCCATATCTTGGGATTCATTTTGCTTAGCATCATCTTTTTTTTTATTTTTTACTTTTATTTTATTTTTATTGTGAAAAAAACTTACAGAGGAGTTACCATTGCATGGGCAAGAAGTAATGGTCCATTGTGATCATGGGACTCGGGACACAGGCCTTTGCCTGTGCCCTGCCTTAGTTAACTGCAATTTTTGGCTACATGCCTGATGTCTTGGCGGAGCTAACCTGGGCCTTGTGTGCTGAACACAGTCCCATGCGTTGTTCTTGGGATCTCACATCAGGTTGTGTCTTTGTTAAACGGGACTTTCTTTTCATATTTCCCTGTCAGAAACCTCCCTGTCATTCCAGAGGCCTCCCTGAGTTGCCAAAGCAGCTGCCATTTTGCTTTGGTAATGCCTCCAATCAAAGCATTTATCAGAGCTCCCAAGGGGCAGCTCGTTGGGTCTTGTCCTTTCTTTGTGCTCTGCTGCCCCCTGTGGGGAGTCTTGGCATTGTCCTGTGATTTGTATGGTGTAATCATTGCTATAAATCCCATGGTATTCCTCAGTTCTCTGATGGGCAGTTTTCTTCAGTTTGTGACCAAAGCAAGTCTTTGGGGGTTTGTGGTGCCATGATCATAAATGTCACAGTGATTTGTGACTTTTCACAAAGAAAAAGTAGATGAGTGCTGTGTCTGAAGATTAGTCTGTCTGTATTGGAGCAGAATCCTAAGTGTCCTTAATAGAACAGGTCTGAAAGCCCTTTGGTGGCAGGATTTGATCTTGTTAACCACTTTCCACTCTGATATCTTTCCCTTTTGCTGATGCCTGAAATCCTTTCCCCTGCATTCTGGAATCAGAGATAACACGCAGAAGACATTTTGTCCCGTGCCAGGAAAAGAGCAATTCAAAGATGTAAAATGTAAGATGTTAAGTTATTGGTGACAAATACTTTCCAGAGAACAAGGTCCAGTGAGGGGAAGGAGTTGAGCAGGGAGAAAGCAGGACATTGAGCTGTTGGTCCAGGGAGGATTGAGCAAAAAGGTGGGAGAAGTGTGTATATGGGGAACACAGAAAGATTGGGGACCAGAGTTGAAGGTCCTCTGCTCCCTGACTGATTCTGACAAACTAGGCTTAACCATCTCTAAAATTTTCATCCCATAACCCTACAAAATAATCTAAATATATACTGGTACATTAGCAGATTGTCACTCTTTCATTATACAAAAATCATTAATAATAAACAAAGATTCTACCCTCACAGTCATCTTTACTCATAAAGGGAAATGCATTTTAATGAAAGAATGGGCATTCCTTATTAAAAGATATTCTTTTAAATCAGAAGAATATAATTTCACGAGGCAAAAGTCCACTTTGCTCCTACCTCTCTCCCTTTGCATGAAAACATTAGCAGACATTCCTGTACCTGCTGGTGTTTGAGAATCACTGTCTACCCATAGGTTAAATCCCAGACCAGTTTATAGTTTGAGATACCATGCTCTCCTCTACTGGCAGAAGGAGTTGAGGCTGCTGTTAAACAAGTAGTAATTAATACATGGTACCCAGTCTTGACACACATTCTGTATTTTTTTTGGCATATATTTCTTTCAGTCTGTGTTTCTTGAACAGTCAAGTGAGGGGTGGGTTTAGCATTCCCTCCCACCCTCTCATTTCCTAAGGCAGGGTATGAACTAAGCCCTTGCTATCAAAAAGCCTTTCTGTAATATTAACTTTTAAACATGTTAGCAGCAGCTATTGGCATTGTGTGGAAATGACAAATTTCTCTCTTAGTATGTACACTAGCTGCCTTCTTCCTCCAAAAAACTAAGGCTACACTTAGGCCTAAATATTTTTTTTTTTCTGGCTGAGCATGCTGTTGGCTCTTGCCTGTAATCCTATCTACTCAGGATGCTGAGATCAAGAGGATTGTGATTCAAGGGAAGCCCCAGCAGAAAAGGTGTTAAGGCTCCATCTCCACTTAACCAGCAAAAATCAAGGCTGGAGGTGTATCTCACTCTATCCAAGCCTTGAGCTCAAACTGGTGCCAAAAAAGAAAAAAAGTTCCTTAATAAAGATAAGAATTAATTATGTCCATCTAAGCTAAGTCAGTAACAATCCTCTAGTGTCTGTTGCTTAAAGGCTTATTTTATTATAAGGTAAAACGTTGTAAGATTCAGCAAGGAGAAATATGATATTATGCTAACTTTGAATTTCAAATAAACAGTATATATATATGTATATACATTTAAATAAAAGAGGGTCCTAAATATTGCCTGTCAAAAATCATTTATTTTCTGAAATTCAAAAAAGTAACTTAACATCCTGCATGTAATGACTGCCATTCACTGGTTCTTCAAGCTCCTTTTGAAAATAACATATATCTCTGACAGTCACATTATCTGGCCATCCAGGCATTCTCCCTGTGGGAAGTACCTAGAGTCATAGAAAACAATAGATTAGAGAAAAGAATCAGTGGGGGCTCAAGGAAGAACTATTTCTTCCTTAGAAAAAGGGACTCTCACAGTGGGTGCTTGGGGAACTTTAAAATGACCTGGGTCCATGACTGATTGTGTCACTTGTTTTTCCCAATGCAACTGTTCACTGTGTCTCTGAAGTCACATGTAGAATTTGTGTGTGGAGACAGATAACTTTCATTTCATAGCTGTCCTCATCCAACGGAGGCCCTTCCAAAGCTGCTACATACGCATTGGCACAGATCTGGGCCCAGAGTAATGCTTGAAAGGAAATTTTGGTTGGCCTTCCTGGAGAACAATGTGTGTTATCATGAAGGAAGAAGTGGCTGTCATAATGACCAATTATTGAGATCATCAGCTTACAAAGGAAAACATTTTTTGGCTCAAGGCTTTAGAAATTCTAACTGATGATCAATGAGGACTTTTGGTTTTAGTGCCGTGGGGAAGGTACAGTGTGGCAAGAGTATATAGAAGAGCAACATTTCTTACCTCATAGCCAGAAAACAAGAGAGAGGGGAAAGGGGAAGCAATTGAGATCCAGCTAATCTCTTTGACGAGTTCATCCTCATTGACCTCTACGCTCCTTCAAGGACATGCCTCAATAACCTAAAGACCTCCCCCTAGGCTCCACCACCACTCCATCTTCCAATAGCACCACTCTGAGGACAAGAGTTTTATCATAGGGACAATTAGGGGACAGTTAAGCTCAAGACAACAGCAGCAAGGACCTGCATATTCGGTGACCTGAGAACAGGCATAGTGAATTATTTAAATGGTCACCCATCATTGTGGGATGTTCTTCGGCAGAACCTCTCTCTGTGGCAGGAGGATTGGACATCCAAGCTCTGTTGAATCCAGTTATATAATTTAATTTGCTTTAAGGAATAACACACAGGTGTTAAGTGACAGGTGTCACTTCAGAGCACAAAGAGTAAGGATCATTCTATGCACTTTGCCTTTTGCTGTGGCAACTGACAATGCTCTGGATGGAAGCTTCTTTCTCAGTCCTGGCTTTTTAGTAATGATAATGGGGAACAAAAGCACAACTGACCCACAGTGAATAGAGCATATAAAAGTCAGCCACTGGCATTGTAAACCTCTGGATATCAATTCTAATTCCTTGGGGAAGGTGACAAGGCTTGGGTCCTGCTTTTACAATGGTTACTGCCTAGAAAAGGATACAGACTTTTCAAGTGCCCACTTGCCCCAAACTTTACCCACCCCATTTCATGACATCAAGGAAACAGTAGCTGACAGTAAATATTTGGCAGTATCCACTTTCAGGTTGCTTTCTGTCCACAGTATCTTTGTGAATCATCACTTCTGAGGTGTCTTTCACCATTGGCTTTCTTATTACATAATGAAGATGAGATGAGGGGGAAGCTGGTAAGTACCCACAGCCTGTCCTACTACACAGCAGTACTAAGGCTCAGGTATTGGGGTTGACTGAAGCTGGCCACAGTCTTTGCTACTCATTTCATGAAGCTGTGACATTTGATTCTTTCCTATTGAATGTGGACTAGCCTTAATGACCTGCTTGACTCACAACATATGGTAGAAGTGGACTGCTAGACTTCTAAGACTAGAGCAGGAAGATGCTTGTAGCTCTTGGGTTCATCTCTTGGAACACTTTCTCAAGGTCCCAACTTTCTGTGTAAGAAATCTGAATACCCTAGGATGGCCATGTTGGCATGATTTATGGATAGGGGCTCCAGTCGGCAGTCCTACATGAGCCTAGACCTGCAGTCATTCCCACCTCCCGAATATGAGCAAAGCTGGGTTGCACCAGCGGAACTCACCATCTACATACCATTCAACTAAATCCCATAGGGACTTCAGCTGATATTTGTGGAAAGGAATCACCACCTAGTTTAGCTCCTCTCAGTTACCAAAGCACAGAATAATGAGATAGAATAAAATGGATGTTGGGCTGGGAAGGTGGCTTAGTGGTAGAGCGCTTGCCTTGCATGCATGAGGCCCTGGGTTCGATTCCTCAGCACCACACAAGCAGAAAAAAAAGCCGGAAGTGGCGCTGTGGCTCAAGTGGTAGCATGCTAGCCTTGAGCTGAAGAGCTGAGGGACAGCGCCCAGGCCCAGAGTTCAGGCCCCATGACCGGACCCCCCCCAAAAAAAAATTAAAAAAAAGAATAAAATTGATGTTATGTATAAGAGATATATGTATACTTAGCAATCCATCCTGGATTAGTTCTTTTCCTTTATAATTTTTATGTTGTATTCCCAGATTCTCTGACCAGATTTCCCTAGTAAGGAAGTCTGATTGGCCTGGGGCATCCATTTTCAACAGGGAGGATCCAGATAAACTCTTCAAACAGGGTTTAGGTTATTCCACAGTTTCAATTATGTTCTCAGCATGCATCTACTAAGTAATTAATGCAGTGTTCCATGAGCACCTCCATGGAGGGGTTGTTTTGGAAGTGTGTGTCCAAAGACTTTGTGAGTGGAGTGAGACAACTCACCATAACATAATAATTGCTCTCACATGTTTTATTCATTTAGTTAATCTGTGAGAAGGATATTATTTCCATCCTACAGACAAGTAAACCAAGGCCAGATAACATAAGCAGTAAAAGCCAGAGATGGGATATAACCCCAGTCTTATTTATTAACAGGTAATGAAGTTCTGAAAGCCTAAAGAGATAGGCTCAAGTCTCCATTTTACCAAAGAGAAGATTGAAGCCTGGGGTATGAAGTGGTATTGCTGCTCTACCCATTTAACTAGGCATGAATTCTTTGACTCGGGGTCTCCAGCCTGACCTTCAAAGCTCTCTGGAGTTCTGGCTAGAGGTTGGTTGAGTGAATGTCTTCAGAATGGCTCATGTAGAGAGGAAAATAGAAGAGAGTCCAACCCACTATTTATTGTAGTATGTTCCTAGAAAAAGCAACCTGTGATACGTTCTTGCTCTGCTCCTGGGGGAGCTGTAAAGGTTAGAGGCAGTGATTCATTAAGGCAAGGGCCTCAAGTTGGTGGGCCCAGAGTGTTAGATTTGCATCATGGTTTTTTTTTTTCCATAGAGAGTAGTATTATCTGTGAATATTTTTCCTTGTGCTCTGGAGTAGGTCTCAAAGATAGCTCCATCTGTAGCCAGGAAAATGGGAGAAATAGTACATCAGTGGGACTCTTCAGGAACCCTAATGGATTCAGAACATTCCTGACTTGTCCCAGTGTCTCAGGCTGCCAACTCAGCATTGAACTGCAGCAGGGGTACTATGAAGAGGCTCATGTGAATCATTAAGAATTCACAAATGGAATGGTGACCTTGGGTGACTTGGATAAAGAGTATTCCAGATGGAGTTGAAATCACTCTGGAGATTGGGTATTTATGAAGTACTTCATACCTCCAAAATGAATTTCAATCATTATTCGAATTCACATTATTACAGTAACGTGAAAGTATCTGTGTTGCGGCTAATGACCCTAACGTACACTACTTCCTGTGAAAAAGGGACATTTTCATGAACTTGGGTGCAGGAGATGGGCAATGCTTGTAAGCTATTGTGAAGCAAAATAAAGAGCTTTCAATAAATGAGTCCTGATGTGGCCTCATCATTACCATGCAAACCTATAATTCTCTCTGGTGGCACTTGTGAATGTGTTGGCTTTCCTGTCAGCAGGCAGCAGCGAAAGGCCATTCTTTCTGATGAATCTGTAATAACTCTTCTTTATCACACAGCATGCCATTTGCTTTGTGAAGTTGTTTGTGTTCTGAAATGGTTAGATTTACAGATTGGGATACTGGTGATTGTGAAAATGCAGATAGCTGAGATGATCGCACCAATTGATTTTCATGAAGATTTCAACATGAAAACTGCTTTGACAGTGAGAGCTAATTACAAAACTAAGGGCTAATTTTAGCTCTTCTGATCAAAGAAAGGCAATTATAACCCTATCTTACATCTCCACTATTTTCTGAATACTTAGATTGGGGAGATCAAGGTTTGAAACCAGCCTGGACAGAAAAGTCAGTAAGATTCTATGTTTGCTTACCTAGCAAAAAGCTGCATGAGGGGCATGGCTCAGGTGGTAGAGCACTAGTCTAGAGTGCAAGCCTAATGTGTGTGAGGAACTGAGTTCAAGCCTTGGTGCCAGCAGAAAGAAAAATAAAACCAGACTACTTAATCTATCCCATTTCTCTAATTATTTAAAACATGACTTTCCTATTAGAGTTCTTGATCATAGGATTGGAAAGAAATGGTATAGATCATTTGGTTCAACCCTCTTATTTTATTAATGGGGATACTGGGTTTCAAAAAGGCACCCCAGGTCTTTCTCTAAGCTTGTGAAGTATTATGTTGTTCACTATGTTTCTTGTAGCTTCAAAGATTTTTTTAAAAAGATTTTACTTTAGATTCTCAGCCTGTCTTACACAGAACTTACTCAAAACACAGACATGTCCAATCAGCAGTTGACTTGCAATGTTACCTACAGGGTTCTTGTGAGGAGGAGTAAGTGAAAAGATATTTTTATGGCTTCTCATCTGTCAAGGGTCAACTTTCTCCTCAAATATCACTTTTACTCCAGGGACTTTGACTACCCTAGCTAGCTAAAAAGGGTCTTCTTTCCCCTACTACCCTTGCCATGCCAAATTGCCTTCCTAAAAACTTTCATTATTGGCATTTATCTTCCTTGTGTATTGATCTCTTCTCCCACTAGAATGGGAGCTCCAAGGGGGCAAAGACTTTATTTTGTCCATTGGAATATTTTTGGTGCTTATTAGATTGTTGACACATAAGAAATTGCCAATATTTTTTTGATAGATGGCCAGATGATAATTGATTAAGACTGCTGTGGGCAGTGGTAAGGTAAATCATGGAGTTAATATGAAACTTTTGTTTTTGGTTATCCTTGGCCAACTAGTTCTGGATACAAACTGGTCTCCTCTTGGCATACAGTTTGAAGCTGGACCATTATGTAACAACCGCTTATTAGATGCCCTGGAAGATTTTCCCTTTATCACCAATAAAATAACAACAGAAAAATCACAAATTTTCTGCCATTGTCATCTTCTGTCCTCAGTGTTCTCTTTCTCATGAAACTTCTATGGTATTGCACAAGTCACAGCCTGCCACAAGAATCATTTAGTCACTGATCATTTGTGCTTTTTCAATGCCAACGAAAAGGGACTTGAATAACAGTTCCTGCTAATCTGGAATATCCAGTCTATAGTACACAGTTTGAGTTGGTGAAACTAATTGAGACTCAAGTGTATGGAGTCATGAGAAAATTTTAGGTAAATATTTAAACTAATCTGTCCTAAAGTAGGATCAATATCACCCATTATCTTACCCTTGGATATTAGCTGTTCACATACCTCCTCTCCTTGAAATCAGTATTTGAAATACATAGCGTGAGACAGGAGAGAGTTTAGAAAAATGAAAGATGCAGAAGGATTTAGTCCTTATTTAGGAATTCATCTCAATTTCTCTTTATCTCTTTTTAAAGGATGTGGAAGGTATGAACCTACTGGTAGCATGTAGGAACTTTGGGAAAGTGGCTCATTTTTAACCCCATTAATACTGTTTTTTTTTTTTCATGTCAGAAACAAGATGGGATTCAGTGCTTTGGTAAATCAGATTTATTCTCTAGGACTTGGACTATATACCATCTATACTCTCTTAAATTTATGGTGTCAATATGACCTGACATTTAATTATTTGCATAGACTGTTTAAAATTAAAATAGCAATGGGCTCTGAGTTCTTTTCAAACTTTAATATACTCTCCTTTTAAAAATATATTTTCCATAAATTACTCTGCTGTCTGGAAGCCCATCACACTTTCCTGTCATAAAAAGGGATGATGTGGTTGGGTGTGAAACATGGAAGAGAGAGTGTGGTTAGACAAAGGTAGACACTGATCAAGTCCATTAATCAAAGTGCCTTTTAAATCCCGAGAAAGAAGAGGCCTGACACCTGCCTAGGTCACACCTCAGAGCCCGTGATTGAAAGAATGTTGCACCAGGTGCTGGTGGCTCATGCCTGTAATCCTAGCTACTCAGGAACCTGAGATCTGAGGATCATGATTCAAAGCCAGCCTGGACAGGAAAGTCTGTGAGACTATTATCTCCAATAAACCACCAGAAAACCAGAAGTGACAATAAGGTCAAAGTGGTAGAGCACTATCCTTGAGCTGAAGAGCTCAAGCCCAGGCCCAGAGTTCAAGCCCCATGAGCAAAAAACTTAAAAACCAAAAACCAAACAAAAATCAAGAATGTTGCTTTCAGTGAGGTTTGTTTTCCCTGGAATTATTGTTTGGAACTTACTTGTCAAGAGAAGCTCCATTTAAGCTGCAATGTCTCTTTCTTGTGGCTAACCAGAAAACATCAAATCAATAAAATAGAAGCTTTCATACTTCTTCAGAACATTGTCCAATATTTTCTTATTTTTTCCTCTTTGGGGTATTTCAGCCTACTGATATGCACATAACAGCTCCCTTTCTGAGGCTAATATTACTGTCCAATTCTAACTTTCCATGTCCCAAAGCTCAGGGATTTCTAAGCACTTGTGAAACATGTTTTTACCATAGAGTGGTATTTATCATATGTGGTGTTACTCAGCCATTCTTGGGCTTATTATTTTATTTCTGAATATCCAGAAATACTTTTTATCTTTTCTTTTACTTTCCTTTCTCTTTCCTTCCTTTTTATTTTTTGTAGGTACTGGGACTTGAACTCTAGGCTTAATATTCTTCCTCCGCTTTTTTTTTGCTCACAGCTAATAAACAACCTACATACTTTAATTAAATAACTTGAAATGAGACTCATACATTTTCTGCTGTTATCTTCTGACCTCAGTGCCCTATTTCTTATGAAACTTTTATAATGTTACACAATTCATAGCATGCCGTACATGAAAAATATTAATTCACTGATCATTTGTGCTTTTGAGCCACACTTCCACTTCTGGCTTGTTGCTGGTTAGTTGGAGATAAAGGTCTCTCAGACTTGTCTGCCTGTACTGGCTCTGAGGTCTCAGAGCCTCCTGAATAGTTAGCATTGTCAATATCAGACATAAACATTTAGCCAGAAGCATTAGCATTGAATATTTAAAGCTAAGCTCAGAGTTACATGTGAGAAGGAAGCTAAGAGAACTTCATTCCTGTCCTCTTAAGTTCTTAGAGAAGGTGGAGGGAGAGGTTGATACATATCTGCCAGGAAATGTGGAAGACCCTGGCACCCATGGAGGGTGAGCTTCCAAAGGTATAATTATGGAAATCTCTGGGAGTATTGCACAGAGTGTTCCTGAGGAGAGTTGTTGAGAGCCAGAGTGAATAAAGACACCTGCTTGGGTGGAGGTGATGGGAGAATGCTCAAGAATAGCCTGTGTATCTAGATTGAGGAAAACACAGCTCTGGAGGTATGGACAGGCTGTTAGGACTAGGCAATAAAGGAACTCAATTTTAGAACAATGGGGAAAGCCATCCAGATTTCCAATAGGCAAAGTGAACTAGGCCCTGAGAGAAGACTGGAGCTGGGACTGCTTCCTTACAGGTCTTGTTTTTGTTTTAGAGATTATAGGAAAAACAAGAACCTTGGCTCCAACCAGCCCAGTTCTTGGAATGAAAAGAATGCCTCTAGGTCCCCCTCTCCTTAATGACTTGACCCACCTTCATTGTTCTGTTAAGGACTGACCAACTAAACAGGTAGCCAGTAATCCAGCTCCTGCTGGCCTGCTGGTGACATCCTGAGTTTACTATAAATTCCGCCTTTTCACATGTATATGTTAAACTCCACTAAACTCCTTTGTATATGTTTACCTGAAGCCCGCTTTACCATTGAATTTGTGAGTCATTTAAACCCAAAATGATAGGCTGGTTTAAACAGCCATTATGTGACAAAGTGTAACCTCACTGGCCACCTGCGTGTGGTCTGGTATGACTGTGCAATCTCTTGGGTGTGTGAAAATCTCATTGGTTGCCTACATGACCAGGCTTCACCTTCTGATTTTTGCCTTTAAAAACCTAAGCATGTGGGCCGCTTGGGGTAGCAGTATCAGCTCCCGAGCCTGTGCTGTGGCCCTGGCCACAACTTTGTTGCGGTGGGCTCTGTCACTCCGGACGACTAGGTGGGCTTGCCTGCCTGAAGTAGGGGGTCTTCCTACTACACAAAGTTCATTAGACTTACATGCTGGAACTATGGTTCCTGGGTCTTGTGGCAAACAATTTCAGGAGACAGAGAGATATGAGTAAGGTGGAAAACCAGAAGCTACCTGAGAGGAATGATGGGAGGATGCTGAAAACTATGAGGCATACTCAAGAAATCTACAGGATCAGTGAGAGGCAGCCAAGCGTGATGAAACAGAGGGCTTGAGTCAAATCAATGTCCTTTATAGGAACTGCCACAAGTATATGTATGCATGTTATATTTGAGTATAGGACAGAGGCTTCTCACTGCCTCCTAGTTTCTAGATGTGCAAATTACCATGCTAAAAACCTTTGATGCAATGAATATATGCTAAACAAATGAATTTTAGGGGAATAAAATGGGCTCTGTGGGGGATGGGTATTAATGAGGGCAGAAGGGTGAGGGAGAGGTAGAATTACAGTGCATATGATTGAGTATATATGCAAACAGAACAATATAACAATAAAACCAGTTGAAATGGTTATAATGGGGAGTAGGTGGAGGAGAAAAGGGAGAGTGATAGAGAAGTGAGGTTGATGAAGTGTACCATATGCATGTATAGAAATGTTACCATAAAAGACCCTTTCCCATTGGACAACTAATGTACACTAATAGAAAATCTTAAAAAATCTAAACTTGAGGGTGCCTATTGCACTTCACCAGTCTACATTGGGCTTAAAGGTTTGCATCATCATCCCTATGTATTACTAAGAGGCATATTCCAGTGGAATGAATTGATTCAGAAACACAGTTGATTGTGCCAAGTTTTATCTCCAACACAATTTGTTTAAAGTTTTACAGCTTCAAAAATATTCCAATGAAGCTGGATGTTGGTGGCTCATGCCTATAATCCTAGCTATTCAGGAGGCTGAGATTTAAGGAATTGTAGTAGGTTGGGAGACAATTATCTCCAATAAAGTACTCAAAAAAAGTTGGAAGTGAAAATTAACGAAAGGTTGGACAAATGGGATTGCACGAAACTGCAGTTTCTGCATGGAAACGACATAGCTAGCAAGATCAATAGAAAGCCCACGGATTGGGAGAAGATCTTCACTATCCATACAACAGACAAGGGTCTCATATCTAAAATATACCTGGACCTCAAAAAACTAAATCCCCCAACAACAAATCCTCAAAGAAACAACTACCCAATAAATAAATGGGCTAAAGACTTAAAAAGAAACTTCTCTGAAGAGGAAATAATAGCCAATAGACACATGAAGAAATACTCAGCTTCTCTAGCCTTAAAAGAAATGCAAATCAAGACAACATTGAAATTCCACCTCATCCCAGTTAGAATGGCTATAATGAAAAAAATTAATAACAAAAGATGCTGGAGGGGATGTTGCCAAAAGGGAACCCTACTACATAGTTTGTGGGAGTGTAAACTTGTTCAGCAACTTTGGAAAGCAGTATGGAGGTTCCTCAAAAGACTCCACATAGAGCTCCCCTATGACCCAGCAATCCCACTTTTGGGCATTTACCCAAATGATCACAAACAATGTTGTATCAAAGCTACCAGAACAACCATGTTCATTGCAGCATTATTCACCATAGCTAAGATATGGAACCAACCCAGATGCCCCTCAGTAGATGAATGGATCAAGAAATGTAGTATATATACACAATGGAATTGTATGCCTCCATCAAAAAGAATGTCATTGCCCCATTTGTTAGGAAATGGAAAGACTTGGAAAAAATTATATTAAGTGAAGTAAGCCAGGCCCAAAGAAACGTAGGTCTCAAAGTTTCCCTTATTTACAATAACTAGTATAGATCTGAGACAAACAGAAAAGGTCAGATAAGATGATGTTAAGCGAAATAAACCCCAAGATAAGGACACAAGTGGTTTTTTCTTTCTTGCTATTGTTTCTAACGTATTTATAAGGTACCATGTGATTTTTTTTTTGTTGCTTTGTATGTCCCTCCCCCATGGTATAACCCTTGTTTTCACTGTATTTGATGTTGGTATAATTTGGGGAGGGGAAGTGAAAAAACAAATTGTTTAAATAAGGATACAGGTTGATCCATTGCAACAATGAGACATACAAGATGCTATGTTGAAAAACAAACTTTAAAACTTAGGCAAGGGTGGGAGAGTTGGGAGGGGAGAATGTAGTTGTGGAGATGGGAGGGAAGGGATGCTAGGAGAAAAAGGAGGAGGCAACATTGCTTGATAAGAAATGTACTCATTACTTTGCTCATGTGATTGTAATCCCTCTATACAGTATTTTCACAATAAAAAAAACTTATTAAAAAAAGAAATGTGGTATATACACACACACACAGAAACACACACACACACACACACAATGGAATTCTATGCCTCCATCAGAAAGAATGACACTGCCCTATTTGTTAGGAAATGGAAAGACTTGGAAAAAATTATATTAAATGAAGTAAGCCAGGCCCAAAGAAACATAGGTCCCATGGTTTCCCTTGTTTGCAATGACTAGTACATGTCTAGGACAAACAGAGAAGATCCAAGGTTATGTACATATGACCATATGAGATGATGTTAACTGAAATGTACCCCAAAACAGGGACACAAGGTTTTTTTTTCTTGTTATTGTTTTTAATCTACTTATAATGTACTATGTGATTCTCTTGTTTCCTTTTTAAGTTCTTCCCCCACAGTATAACCCATTTTTACTGTTTTTGATGTCAGTGCCCTGCATCTTGTATAAACATTTTTCTAATTTGGGGAGGGGAAGGGAAATACAAAATGCTTAAATAAGGATACAGGTTGATACATTGTAACAATGAGATGTACAAGACACTGTTGAAAATGAACTTTACAACTTGGGGGGGAGGTGGGGAGGGGGTAGGAAGGAGTTGGGGAGGTGGGGAGGGGAGGGATGGTAGGGGAAAAACAAAAGAAATAAGAATGCTCAATAGGAAATGTACTTATTACCTTACTCAAGTTACTGTAACCCCTCTGTACAGTATTTTTACAATAAAAATATAAAAGAAATCGGAAGTGGAGCTGTGGCTCAGGTGGTAGAATGCTAGTAATAGTTGCTAAGGGAAAGCACCTAGGCTTTGAGTTTAAGCCCCAGGATAGCGCCCCCCCCAATAGTACAAGGATGTGACTATTCTTTACAGATAAATAGAAATTTTAAATGTAATAAAGAAAAGCAAAACCTATCTGTCTGTCTGTCAATCTATCTCTTTTCTATATTATTATATGGAGAAACTGCTTTAAAATTTCAGTTTGGTATAGCTCCTCTCTCTTCTCTCACTCTGAATATGTACATATAAACACAATAAATATAGTGGGATCATATTGCTTTATAACCTGTCTTTTCAACCTAATGAACTCAGTCAGTGGCAATAAATATTTATCCACAGAATAATTTCTTTAATGAGTATAGCCAATCTTGCAGTGTTGGACATTTAGTTGCTATTATAAATAATATTGTAATGAGTATCCTTAGAGTCAAAAATTAATTCACATTCTTAATTAGTTCCTTAGGTTAACTTCCTTAATGTGATTTGTAAAAGCAAGTTTATATCCACTCCTCTGTGTGCTAGACTATACAAAATACTGAACAATTGCTGGTACCTGAGTTTGAATTCAGAACTTCATGTTTGCTCAGATGTCACTCTGCTATTTAAACCCTACTGTTCACTATTTTGCTGGTGAATTGGAGATGGAATCTCATGGACTTCTTGGTCTGGCTTCAAACTGAGATCTTCCAGATCTCAGCCTCCTGTGTAGCTAGGACAAGTGTTAGTTAAGTCAGGATTTGTTGAGAGTAACCATCCGTTATATTTTGAGATATATAATTTCCCATATGTACTTATGTAAATTGCAAATCTTTTTTTTTTGGTCGGTCGTGGGGCTTGAACTCTGGGCTTGGGCGCTGTCCCTCAGCTCTTCAGCTCAAGGCTAGCGCTCTACCACTTGAGCCACAGCGCCACTTCCTAAATTGCAAATCTTAGAGGCAACTTTCAGTTCTTTCCTTAAAAATAAAGTGCCTAGAAACTGTAACTTTGAAGGCAAAGAGAATAGTCTCTCTTACAAGCTATTCCTGTCATCTGTTTTTCACATATTCAACTTACCTGGACTAAGTTCTCAGCATTACTGAGCTTTTCTAAACTTATTTCTGTGGAAGGCTTGACTTTCAGTGGCTTTTTTAAATGTATTGGTATAATGTCTCCTATCCTTTCCTGCCTGGATGAATATGTATGGGTGGTCAAGGGACATTTTCAGTCTTGTCTGGTGGGAAGAGTTCCATCTAGGTGATATAGTTGTAGTCTGAGTTAGAAATGTGTCTTTTAAAAAAAAGTAGTAGTATTGCAATGATTCCCCATGGAGAGCTCAGTATGTGACTGTATAACACTTCATTTATTCATGTAGAGAAAACCTATCAATGGTCTACTCTGTGTTAGGCACTCTCATTGCATTTCTAGGAAAAACCAATAACACTTCTGTTCACATAGGTCTTCCATTTTGCTACTGGCTCAGAATAAACAAATTAATAATACTACATGGCTGTAAATGTCATGGTTGCAAGATGAGGACAGAAAGACCTTTAAACCAGGCAATAGGGTCTCACAACTGGAATAAAATATATTTGCTCTGTGTTCCAAAGGGTCTGCCAAGTTATGCTTTCATTTTCATTTACTTCAAGGATTAAATAAAAAAAAATCCCCTCTATTTTTTTGATTGCTTACTGGTCATTCAACAGTGCTTTCTTCAGTCTCCATGTGTTTGAATATTTTCTGCCTTCTTTTACTGTTTATTTATTTATGTTTTTGTTGGTTGTGGGGCTTGAACTATGGGCCTAGGCTCATCCTTTAGCTCTTCAGCTCAAGGCTAGTGCTCTACCACTTGAACCACAGCACCACTTCTGATTTTCTGGTGGTTTATTAGAGATAAACATCTCATGAACTTTCCAGTCCTGACTGGATTTGAACTACGATCCTCAGATCTCAGCCTTCTAAGTAGCTAGGATTATAAGTGTTAGCCACTGGCCCCCAGCTTGTTGATTTTTATTTTATCCCACTGCAGTCTGATAAAAATTTTATTTTTATAGTTAAGACTTACTTTATGCTTTGAAATATGACCTAATTTTGAGGAATTTTCCTGAGCTGTTGAAAAAAAATTGTACTAGGCAGTTGTTGGGTCAAATATTCTGTAGGTGTCAGTTAAGTTTATTTGCTTTATAGCATCATGTGGTTCTGAAATTTCCTTGTTGGCTTTTTGTCTAGGTGACCTGTATATTAGTAGGGTAGAATGTTCAAGTAAGTTACTGTTATTGTGTTGGGCCTATATCTTTCTTTTGTGTCCAGTAATGTTTGTTTTATGAGGTTAAGTGTGCTGATATTTGGTGTACATATGTTTAAAATTCTTATCTCTTTTAGATGGAATGTTTCCTTTATCTATATAAAGTGGCCTTATTTGCCCTTCTGATTAGTTTTGGATGAAGTCTGCTTTGTCCAGCCTAACTATAAGAACTCTTGTTTACTTTCAGGCTCTGCTAGCTTGAAAAGTATTTTTCCATACGTTCACTTTAAGCTTGTGTTTGTTTTTTCAGTGAGATGCATTTCTTGTGTGCCTCATATGGTTGGGTATTTTTTTTAATTGAACTAATCAATCTGTGTCTTTTGGTTGGAGAATTGAAACCATTAACCTTTAGCATTGTTATTGAAAGTTATGTAAACAATTCCTGTCATTCTGTTGTTTTCATGACATGCTTCTTATCTAATCCTCATTTGCTTATCTACCTGGTTAGAGACATTTATTCTTTCTTAATTTTACTTGGTTGCATTTATTATCTTTTTTATGTGTATAGGATTCTTTTAAGTCTCTTCTGCAGTGCTGGTTTAGTGGTCATGAATTCCTTTAGTTTTTACCATAGAATTTTTTTTTCTCCTTCAATTGTGCAGGGTAATTTTGCTAGATACAACAGTCTAGGTTGACAATCACTTCTTTAGATGACTTAAAATATATCATCCTATGTCTTTTTTGCTTTTAGAGTTTCTGTGGAGAAACTTGAAATTATTCTCTTGGGTATGCCTTTATATATGATGTATTGTTTCTCTCTTGCATCTTTCAAAATTCTTAATTTGTTCCTCATATTTAGTGTTTTAGCTATGCTTTGGGGAGATTCTTTTCTGATCTTTTTAATGTCTAAAAGTCTCCTTTCTTATTATTTCTTTTGTATTTATCTGAGTGTTTTAATTCTCTCCTTTGTCTTCCAATATTGATATTTTATCTTTACTTTGTTCCATTCTACTGAGATTTTTTGTCAGTTGTGGAACTTGAACTCAGGGCCTGGGCACTGTCTCTGAGCCTTTCTGTGCACAAGGCGAGCACTCTACCACTTGAACCACAGCACTACTTCCAGTTGTTGAGTGGTTAATTAGAAATAAGAGGCTCATGGGATCTTTTCTGCCTGGGTTGGCTTCAAACTGTGATCCTTAGATCTCAGCCTCCTGAGTAGTTAAGACTATAGGTGTGAGCCACTGGGCCCTGCTTAATGAGACTTTTGACTGAGTATTTTTCTTTATTGAGATTTTCATTTCCAGAATTTCAATTTCATTTTTTTTGAGGTTTCTTCTTTTGTCCCCTCAGAATTCCTCTTCACATCCGGCCTCATCTTCTTTATTTCATTCATCAATGGTCTCCTATTCTAGGAGCTTTAGATCTCAGCTTTCCTGTTCTGGTGTGGAGACATTGCCTCATTAGTCAAAGAAAGAGCTACTAAAGACTCAGTATTCTCCATGTGCTACCAACATGGAGCCTCTATTCCAAGGATGGCAGTTGAAAGAAAGTAAGGAGCCTGCCCACATACCAACCATATTCTTCTAAGACTTAATCTATGTTTTGAATATGGGCCAACTCATGTTAGGGACTAGGTTTTTTTTTTTTAGGGGGGGGTGCGGTCATGAGGCTTGAACTCTGTATCTGGGTGCTGTCCCTCAGCTCTTCAGCTCAAGGCTAGCGCTCTACCACTTGAGCCACAGTGCCACTTCCGGCTTTTTTCTTTTTGTTTATGTGGTGATGAGGAATCGAATCCAGGGCCTCAGGCATGCAAGGCAAGCGCTCTACCACTGAACCACCTTCCCAGCCCCCAGGGACTAGCTTCTAATATAATAGTGTTGAGAGGTGTTGGGAATCTGAAATGGTTAAAGTTGTGAAGGATGAATACTTGAAGTTAGCTCTTGTGAAAGTCACTTAGCTGCTATTTGAGCAGAGTATAATATAGTGAGTCAGGCTTCTTTCTTGTTTCGTCTTTTTCACAAGTGCTGCCCTTCTGCTTTTGAATTATGCATGAAGCAGCACCTGAAACTGAGCAGATGCTGGTGTCATGCTTTTAGATTTCCAGACCCATGAGCCAAGATAAGCTTCTTCCTTTTATACATCATGCAGTCTCAGGTGGTCTGCTACAGTATCAGAAAATGAATGGAGACAGCTTGGCTTTGATATCAAGGTGCTAAACTCATGATAAGAAATACTGAAGGTCTTTTCTGTGCTCTGAGTTTCAGTTGGTGGGATGTATTCTCCATTGTTGAGCTGGTGAGGAAAGAGATGAAAGAAATAGTCTTAGTTTGAACTTCAGTCTCTCACATTTCTTACTGTATTTTCATAGGTTTCTTGAATTTTCACATTTTTTTCTCCATTGACTGCTGCCTCAGGACCATTTACAAAAGTCATTCATACATGAATACTAAGATAAAGGAGTATAGAGGATTCTATTCATGGGTAGCCATTTCAGGAATTAGACTATATTATTGCCACTTGCATTTTATTAGTGGATACAATGGTTGTATTTCATTCATCAGTAGAATGCAAATATTCACCTTCATGACAAGAAAAGCTGGAAAAAATGTAGTTTACTATATGCTTGGTATCCACACAAGGATTTTCAATTTCCTTTTACTTATGTGAATTTCTAAAATTTCCATAATGGAGCCATTATTTATAGTGCAATATCAATATTAATTAAAAATTGAGAGGAGGCAATGAGAAAGGAAGGTGGGGAGGACATAGATCATCTTTTCTGGAAGGGTTTGCTGGTGTCATTTCTGGAGTGAAGAAATAGGCCAATAGAATTACTGAAATTGGAGATTCTAGCATAATCTTGTAATCTGAGAGGAATATTCTAGGAGAGGGGAAGTACTTGATTATTCCTTGAGTTGGGTCTCTTTAAAGATGCTCTCACCTTAGAGGAGAGGGAGAGAATAAAAAAAGAAGAGTTTGAAACTGATGTCACCCAAACTATTTCCACTCACTAGAGAATTAGGTTCAGCATTTCAAAACTTTCCCTGGATGAGTTGTAACTGGGGAATGGGGGTGGGGAAGAGATAGTGCTTATGAACTTGACAAAGTAACAAGTGGTAGAAAGAAATTTAAAGCTAATTACTGTTGTTTTTCTAAAAACTTCCTTTGATATGCTGAGTTTTAATTAGGGTTATTAAATACACAAGTTCTCAGGTTGCAAAGAACACAGGAACAACCCACTGAAGTGCTGATTAGGGATAAAGGGCTATTTACCATAGGACCTTCACCATCACATCCAGAATGAGACCATTATGCATTGGGGCTGCCTTCATAGACTTTCATGGAATGAACTTCAATGCTAGACAAGCTTTCAAAAAACTCTTATGAGAGATTAAAAAGGAAGCTCATGAGAACATATAAAAATAAAATTTAATTATCACTAGGAAACTGGGGTAAGGTTCACAGAAATAGTGACATACGAGCAAGTTCTGAATGGCCAATAACATTTTGACAAGAGATATTTTGGAGAAATAGTATCACAGAGTAGGAATGACAATAAGGTTAAACAACAAAGGATAAGTTATAGGAAGACCTAGAGATTGGCTTGACTAGATTGGTTGTGTTAGATAGGTGAAGGTCACTATAATGAAATATCTAACCCAGAGCATGTATAATGTAAAGAGAGATATATTTTGGCTCACAGTTCTGGAGGTTCAAGTTCAAGATTCGGCAGCTGCCTCTGGTGAAGTTAGCACCTGATTACAGGGGGTGTATTTCAGAGAAGTTGTGAATACATTAAGCCAGAAAGACAGAGAGGTGGATAAGCAGGGGCAGATAGAGATCCAGAGGGGG